>NW_024354875.1:26955262-27180063 GCF_902729225.1 Pteropus medius
GGGAACTACATGCACAGAGAAAACCAATAAAGTAGATATATTTTCAACAGATATCAAGAGCATAACAGGATATTCAAACCTCACTACTGCTTTTTAGAGAAAATATACAAATGCTTTTCTAAGTAATTGATGACATTATTATCAATGTATATAATTTTAAAATTGAACTAAGCAATGCATTATTTTTAATGGTGTTTTTTCTTTAGCCTCAGATAACACTGTCCAGTAGAAGAAAAGAGAATTTTTATCCTTGTAATTTAGGACACTTTTTATTTAGACAATACTTTTAATTCCCCTGTTACTTTGCATTGCCTTTTACTGTTGTTTTAAAATTTTAGATTTCCACAGATTACAAAAATGTGACTACTCTTGATGGCTAGTGTGATTAAAGCAGTTAATTCTCAGTATTATGAAATCTTAAGAAAATGCCTGACCTTTATAATACTATTACTTATTTTTAATTTTGTGAATTTTGTTTACTCCATTAATAAAATTACTAACGTCTTAATATTAAATAAAAATGTCTAAATTAGAGCCACACATCCCAAAATAAACTATGTTGGTCGATATTTTTTAAAAAAATACTCAACTGATCAGAAAATTAGTCTAACAAACAGTAGAAAAGTATTATTATTATTATACACTACATAATTATTATTATACACTACATAAGTATTATTATACACTACATAATATGAGCAATAAAAATCAGATCAGCGTATTTCCATTATTTTGCAGACTATGACATCAAAAACCAAACAGAAAGCAAATTAGTGATTGCCAGGGGCGGGAAGAGAGGGGATGTGAAATGACTATTAGTAGGTATAGGTTTTCTTTTGGGATGATGAAAATGTTCTGTAACTGAATAGTGGTGATGATTACACACACTTACATGTATTAAATGCTATTGCATTATATACATTCAAATGGTTAAAAGAGTAAACTTTACATTGTTTATTTTACAATTTTTTAAAAATGGATATTTTAATACTGCTATTAATATAACAAGTAGATTTCTGAATAAAGTTTTATATTTCATTATATCAATTAGATTATAAATGTAATGTCTACTAATATATCAATTATTAAATAATGTTTAACAAAAGTTTAAAGTATTAATGTTTGAAATATTTAAAAAATCCATTCCAAGCAAAGTTTTATCACCTAAAAAAAATTATAACTTGCCCAAAGAAAGATATACTTAAAATGATTTATGTTTAAAATGTTATCTATAGTTCAGTAGACTGTCTAGTTTTCCAACATTTTTTTCTTATATTAGATAAAGGGAAGATTAAGCCTTTAGTATGTGGTTATGATGACTATGTATTTTTGGACTTCCATAGCATAATCTTACAATAAATGCCAAAATCCCAAAAGACTTTCAGAAAGGCAGGAAGCATGTTTTTTGAATTGTGGGCTGAGGCTCTGACAAAGGCCATCCAGTCAATCAGCAGTGTCAGAAACATATTCCCTAGGTGGGCTGGCCAGAACCAAATACTAAAAATCTCCTTCATCCCAGACTTTTCAAACACACACAAGATTTAGAGATGATGACATCAGACATTTTAATATGATAAGCAAGAAATAAGAATGAAGTTGAAACCACCGACCACTACTGATGGGACTGGGTATTGCCTTACTTTCTCTGCAGATGCCAAGCCATGAGGAATAGGCAGCAAGGCAAGAGTCCCCACAGAAGCAACAGCGGGTCCAAGCAGACCACTATCACCTTCTCATGCTTCCTTTCTCTCAACCCATGGTGATTTCTCTCATTTCATAGTGTTCACAGCACTTATCTCTAACTTTATTCATATTAATTTTATGGACTGACTAAAATATTAAGTTTTAATTTATGCATGTTCTATATTCTTAAATAGACTTCAAAATTCTCAAAGAAAGGAGTGCTATCACCACAGACACAGCATGCAGAAGTCACTCGATAAACACCTGCTATGCTTATAATCCTGGATTGTCTGCTTGTTCTTTTATTGTGACTGCATTTTGTTTCTAACTTTTAAGTTTCTTCCTTTAAAGAATAATTCATAGATATTTCTTTGGTCCCACAAGTTCCTTATATGCTGCTGATGTATATAGAAGGTTGTCAATCCAAATACGTAACTATTTTACATGGCTGCTTCTGTGAATTCCTTGGAGATGTGTGCTTATGCATCATCTAAAGCACTGGTTATCTCTAAAAGGCCAGTCTAATGTTAATTCCTCTAAGAAGACAACACCAAATCTCTCCCCCTTCCTCCCACTGGAATACTCTAGTGCCCTGTCCTATGTTCACTAAGCATTTAGAGGAGGCCATTCAAGGCTCTATATGATACTTATTATGCATTTGACTATTACCTTCCTATATTGTGGATTCTTGTAGGGCAAGAAATGTCTCATTTTCATTTTTCAATTTCATTGGTACTAAAAGAGTCAACAAATTATTTTTAAAACTATGACTATAAAGAGTAAATAGATATAAAAGAAAGAGTATTTGGACAGTCATGAGAATACTTCTGGAGAGTCCCACAAATGAAATGAAATAGTCAAAGATTTAAAGAGTTGGGGGTTTTTGTTTGTTTGTTTTGTTTGTTTTTAAGCAAAATAACAGACAAAACTCTTCATGATGAAACAGGGAGAGCGCCACAACTTTCCATATAGAAAGTTGCACCAAACATTTTCATGTGGGCTAGAAGCTTCAAAAGTGAGAGACAATGCAACTGCTGGTAGTTGCTATGGTAGCAAATATAAACCTTATATGGATATTCCAGTCATCATTTAACTATGCTTTTTATTTGCTGGGTAGTTTCAATAGTATTTGACTCCAAGAAAGGAAAAAAAACATCTAAAGCTTACTCTCCAAGAAGAAAATAGGAAGCTGATACATGGGCTATAACTGAGGGCTTCTTTGATTTAAAAAATAACTAGAGGAAATCTTTGCCCCTTCTAAAAAAAATGGGGGGGTAATTTATACTGAACACGTATAATATAAATAAAAGGTATTAAATTTCCAGAAATTAAGCAGTGACATTTAAAAGGGGAGTGATCAACTTTTTCAGATGAATATAAAGTAACATCTTGCAATTTGAAGAGTTTACTAAGAGTACAAAATAATTATGTGATCTCTAAATAAATGAAGAAATGAATCTGGAATAACTTCCATGGCATGGATTAAAACTCAGATCTAGCAGTTTCTTCCAGCTATTACATTTAGAATCTCTTTGACTACCATCTCTAGTCGGATCGACAAGAATGTCTTTTTAGGGCAAAGACGAAAAACACTATACTGCAAATAATTTTACTAGGAAATACCACTCTACCATGCAATACAGACAAAACTAACAAAATAGCACATCTCTTAAAAAGTCAGCGCCCATTGTCAAAACCAGAGTACACTTATCTAGACCCCCAGATGTAAAGGAAAACATCTGGAGGAGTGAGGTTGTGTGTGGCATTTCATTTGAACAGTGAAATTAGATGTTGAGATAGATTAAAAGAGACACTTCTGGAAAAGTGGATTATGTACTAGATACACATGAGCAGAGGCAGGCATAAATGGGTGATGGAGAATAGCAAGCAGCTTAATTTATGGGGTGGTCTAGGAAGAATGGCTCAAGAAATATCCAATGATAACACTAAAAAAAAGAAGAAAGAAAAACAAAAATAGTCTCTAATCATACCAGAGAGAACCTGAATGAAGAGTCTATTTTATAACTCTATCCTTCTCAAGTCTGCAATCCATAATCACCACCCCAAGTGGCTTTAGTATCACTCTTCCAGGTCACTGTCACCAACCCTTACTCATACCCCTTTCTATCACACTTCTGGACCTGCTAACCTATTCCCAAGAAGCTTATGTATATTACCTTTTCCTCAATTATGTCATCTCTATCATAAACTCAGATGGATTATGTGCCTTCTCCCCTTCTCCTCTGCATATCAGGGAAAGGAAGTAGAGTCAGCATTTTCCTGAATCCTTTCTGCACCTTCCACACCAACATTACTCTAGTTCATTAACAACCACTCCTCTTTCTCCAACAGTCTTGCCATCTAGGTATGTTACTACTCGATCCATGTTAATCACTTAACTCCAAAGTCACTTTCTATATTGATGAATTTGACATCTGGCTCATAGTAAACTTACTCTCCATTATTGCTGTACGTTTCAGTGTTCATGTTGATGGTCCATTAAACATCCTATCTAGCTCATGACCTCTTTACAATCTGTACTCAATTACCACAGGACCTTGTCATTGCTTGAAACATTGCCATATCAGGAAGATCAAACTTTAATACTCTACCCTCTGATTATAACCCCTTGTACCTTTTGCACTCCTGTATGCTCAGAACTATGAACTTGACCCCTCAAATAATTTCCTAGCCTCGTTTCCTTGCCATCAACCACAGACTACTTGGCCAATCACCTGAGCTACAGTTCCACATATAGTCTCGATTACTGTGGATTTTGATCTTCCAGCTTATATGGCTCATAAAACCTTACCTTGGAATTACTATAATAATACCTTCCCTATTCCCATATGAGGCTTCTAATGAAAGCAAACCCTGCAAAAATGTTCCATTGTTGATTTCAGACTGTCTTCTCTATGATTAAGTTTTCCAAATTTCTGTAACCAGATCTGAAATAAACTATTAGACTTTGAAAATGTGAGACCTTTATACTGAATAAAAATATCAGCTACTGTAACTGACTCTTGTCAGTTGCTTCCCCAGTAACTGTTTCACACTTGCACAGTTTAGCAGTCTTGATGACTAGATGGGATAGATTGCTATAAGCTAACTACATATGTGGGCTCTAATTGGCCTAAAACAAGTAGCAAAATCTCACAATCTTATCCTGTGATTGCCAAACCTCAACCCCAATCCAGTTTAGAGGCTGGCATTACTCTAGCCCTAGGAATTGCTATGGAGACTGGCTTAAAGCTGGTCCAGAGTGAAACCCCGAGGGAGTCTCTTTGACAATCAGGGAGGGAGACTTTCTTCTCTAAGAAAGATTAATGGGCCAGATGTGACATTTGAAACCGCTACATCCGCTGTGTTATCATGTATCAGAAAGCCTGGGTTCGAACCCAACTTTACATCTTCTTTTTCTTTAAAATCTAGAAAAAGACAACAACAGCTTCCATGGAGGTTATGAAAATTACAAGAGATACATGCAAAGAAACTGCCATCAGGTAATCCAGGCCCACTTTCTCCCTCAAGTAGCACCCATAAACTGGAGAACTGAAATGAGAGATACTATAATTTAGGCTGATTCAGTTTTATGGTTGGTGACATGTTGAGCAAAAAATTTTCTAGGGAGAAGAGAAAGCTTGAAATTTAGCCAGCTATTAAAGGAAGTAAAAATGACTGACCCTGAATTTAGATATAAAGAGAAATAAGAGCACAAAAAGCCAGATAACTAGAAAAATTATTTTGAATGTTTAAAAGATGTAAAGGGCAGTAGATTGGATTTAGTAGGAAAAGGAGGATAAAAATTTGTAGAGTGACTAGAACTTCTGAATGGATCATTTCAGAGATATGCTGATTCCAGTTAATAACAAGGAAGATGGTTTGTAGGAGTACAATGGAGGTGTGTGTGTGGTGTGTGTGTGTGCGCGCGCGCGCGCACGTGCTTCTTTATAAAAATAAACAAAACAAACATTAAGATAGGATACTGGATGAGTCAAATACCCATCTTAATGGAGATCATGATGACAGGTTACAGAAAAAACTGGTAGGGAATGGGCAGGTATAAAGACGGTAGAGAGTGTTTGACCAAATGGTATCCATTTCCGAGGCAGTGAAAATTCTTGATTGTTTATATTCTGTCTTGCAAGAATACAGAATAACATGAAGCAAAAATGGGGCATAGAGAAAAGCCAATATTAATATTACCTCTGTGGTACGAAGAATGAATATCTTCCAAAGGAAATGCAATGTTCTTGAAAAATAAGAATAACGTGGGGAAGCAGAGGGACGACGTGTGAAGCTGAACTTGTGTTTGTCGAAGAGGTTCAGAGGGTGCTGCGGAATGCATAGCTAATCCATTAATTCTCAGAAGTCTTTATTTTTAGCATTGTATTATTTCTATTCAGATTTCAGAATAGGTGAGGATATAAGATTAATTTAATTACTACTTAAATATCTACCTGAAAACCTATAATCAGCAAGCCTATTTCTCATATCAAAATCTAGATTGTAATTGCAGATATTCTCTCTGCAATTACCCCTTTTATAGGACATTTTCAAAAATAAGTAATAATTGAGTGCAACTGGATAATTCTCAGCTAAGATTACTACTTACTTTCCTGCCCTTAAGTTGATGGATGTTTTACACATATTGGGCCGATTATATAACTGTGAATACTTCCAAAACAGCAAGCTGGTTTTTTTTACAAGGCTTATCAGTTGTTTTTTCCCCTTTATACTTAAGTGCACTGAGAGAAAACAGATGGAGATAAAAATATAAATATCGAGATAAAAATATGAAACAGAAATACTCTATAATTAAGCATGAACAAAGAGACTTCTCATTCGATTTTTTTCTTTAACATATAAACTAGTATCTTATATTTGCTAACTAAATATAAAAGCTTTTAAGAAGATAAGTAAAGAGGAAAGACTACACATGGAACTCCAGAAAAGAAAACATGGTTTACATAATATAACATCAATCGATCAACAAGCAAAAGTGTTTTGGAGGACATTCTACATCTCTCTAGAAACCAATTAAACTTTTGACAATTTTAGGCACCTGACCTAAAAACGATGCCAAAAGACACAACTCTAGCTTAAAAATAACTACCTTTCCACACTTCTGCATAACTTGAACTATTGCCTTATAACATGCTCTACAAAGGATAACTCCCATCAGAAATCTCCAGGAAAATCCATCTTAATTACTTTCCATTCAGAAAAAAAACATATACAAACATATATGTATGTTTATATATTGTATACAGACACTTGATTCCCTTAGCTTACCTTTGAAAAAGTAACCAGCAGAATACTCACCCAGAGATATAATAGATTTAGGACACTCTCGTAGAGTTATTTCTGCTAACTACTATTTTTCTGGTATTTTGGGATTAAGAACTAGAGCTTAGCTCTAGCATCCTTGTCCCACTTGTTATAATATCTAACTTCTCAAAATTAAAAAAAAATGGTATAACTGCACATTACCGAAATATATATTTTTAAAGTATTTATTCACTGAGAAAACTTCTAATGGCATAGTTTAAAAAAAAATCTTGTTACCTATATAGAGTTTTGAGTGTACCCACTCAAAACTCTGGAAAGGAAACATCAAAAAAATCTTCCACAGGACACATGAGCAGAAAGACCAAAGGTGGCATTTTGATGAGGCCTGTGGGTGAGAAAGGTCAGGTAATGTGTCCATGAAAAGTAAAGTCGTATCCATTGCTGTATTTTTTTCAAGGTACTTTGGACATAGTGGACTGGCACTCAATCCCATACCAACTTCCTTCTTGTGTGCCTTCCTGTATGACAGAGATCAAAACCCTAAATGCTTCTTTTTTTTTTCCAGACTCCCTTTCAACTAGGAGTCTGCTAATTAGATAAACAGGCAAACGATTCAGAAGGAAAAGGTGAGCTAAGCAGGGTCATAAAGACACAGGGTTTTGCTGCAGCAGCACTCCAACGTGAGTCTCTAATTTCATGTGTAAAAAAGCAAAGCATGGGACATTGCTTTTTTTGCAGGGATGGATCCAGCATTCACAGGGTGGCATCTGAGCCACCCCATTAGCAGTGCCGTCTTCGAGAGTCCCGGATCACCGGAGGCCGCAGTGCGTCTGGTACACCACGGAAGCGGTGCCCGTGCACCTGAAGCGGCAAGGCCTGCCGCTCCACACTGCCAACGTTTCTATATATATCCTTCCCTGTATTAAATTTTCTACTTAAAACAGCTCATTTTCCTTTATGTTCTGACACCAAAAACTGATAATATTTATTTGGATTAAGATATCAAAAAGGATTAGGTAAGTGCTCAATTATTATTACTTTTTAATCTAAATATTCCTTTCATAAACACATGAGATGATATTTTAACTGAGGAGTTAAGTATACCTTTCAAACCAATTCTCATTGACTCTTGAAAGAACAGAGTTAGGGTCTCAGTTACCTCATAGTTAGAAATGGTTAGCTTTTAATAATGAGATCACAATTAAAAACAAACAAACACAAACAAACAAAAAAACATTTAACCCAAATCAAAGGACCTAGGGCCAAATTCAAACTCTATTACTATGTGACCTTCGGCAAATTATTTAACCTTGATAAGCTTCAATTTCATCAACTTTCAAATTGAGTAGTACCAATCACATAGTGTTTTTATTAAAATTTTACAGATATATATAGTGCCTTAATAAGCCTTAGCTGTCATGAGGAGGAATAAAATCTCTTTTCAACTCACTTGAAAGTTTCTGGCTCATTAAGACTTCTAGAAATATTTATGTTTTTGAAACATCAATTCTTTACTAGTGATTTATAGAGAGAACACTTTTGAGCATATACACTTTCTTCATGGAGATCTTGCCCCTCAAAAACTCCTGCTCTAAAATCAATATTTAGGCATATTAAGTGACCTCTGCTGCTCCACCCCAGGGTTAATTCCCTTTGTCCTACTATATCCAGAAATCTCTCCTTGGAGTAGACATTCCATTGGAGGACACACCCTAAAGTTCCCACCCATAAACATTCTTGCCATGAAACTCCACTAAATTTCCAATCAGGGATCACTACTCAGCCTGGGGAAAAGAGAACCAGCAAGCTCAACTTCTTCTTACTTCCAAAATGCAGACTGGAGATAATAAGCCCCTAGAGCCTTCCACCAAAAGGCTGAAACTCTTAAATTTACACTTATGGGCCAGTAGAATATGATTCAGACCTCTGAAACAAATAATTTATTCCTTCTGGTGTGACTTCCACACTATTTAAATTGCAGAAATAAATGGAACTTTTTTTTTTTTTAGCTGGACGAGACTCTGGTATATAACAGCGATTTGTAAAACTTTTTAAAAATGGTTTTAACATTTTCTTTTAAAAAATAAATAAACAAGAGGGGACTTTATGCCATCTTAGAGTCCCAGCAATAATACAACTGAAACCTTTTACAAATGTGATATATTTTAGTTAACACAACTTAATTTCAAGTATTTCACATGTAATTTTGACATATTCTATTTCGCTGGAAAATACTAGAGAAAAAAGAAATCAGATATTATTATAATGTTTTGCCCTAAGGCATCTATGTTCCTGCATAGATCCTTATGACTGAAATCACTAGTGTCCTGGAACATATACTTTGAGAGACTTTGGTTTTTATAGTTTCCATAATAAAGTCTACATGAAATTCCCCTCCAATATTAATGGATCTATATGTGACAAGACATAGAATGAAAAAAAAAAATCCTAGTATGTCATAGAATAAGAAAGACATTTGTATGAGGAACCATTAAACAATTCAAAACTAAGCATAAGTGCCTATTTTATAGCAGGCTGAAATTAGTATCATTTTGCTTATCTGGAAAACTAATAAGACCATTAGTATTTTTCTTTGTTAAGAAGTATGAAAATCATTAAGGTCATTTATTAGAAAAGCAATTTTCAATTACAGATTAGAGATTTGTGTTTGTGTCTGTGTGTGACTTAAAATTCACATTATGAGGCTTTGCCGGATAATTAAAATGGCTTCTACATGTTATTTAATTATTTAATTATAATTAAGATCCTTCACCCCAAATGATTTGGTTTTCTATTTACAAGTACAAGGTCATACATATTTAGAAGAGGAAAGGTGAACTTGAGGGAAATAACAGCAGAGCTCTCTGTGTTAAGCAAAAGAACTGTCTGCCTTTTTAAATGTGCCAATCTCTTTCAAAAGAAAAATCCAAACCTCAAAACTGAAGGGTAGAAGCTGAGCCACAGCCTTCTCCTCTGTATCCTGGTGATAGCAGTGCCTATTCTTACAGGGTTATTGTAAGGCTTAAATTATGCATACCGTAAATCATTCCATAGATGTAAGAACAAAGAAAACTGAACTGGTCTAAATGCTATGAATAAAGGGCAAAAAGAATGTTCTTGAGTTTGAGAGGTATCTTATACCTGGGAGAGGTCCTGGTAAGTATATAAATGAAAGTTCATTTCAGGTGATTTGGGCAAGGCGTGGGGTGAGGTGGGTAGGGAAGACAAAAATCAGGTGAGAGAAAATGCCAACACACCCTGAAGAATTACACAATGCCATATGTAAAATTCTGACTTTTCTAGCTCTTTATTAGGCACAGTGATGGTCCAGCAAATTTCATACCATTTGGCAAATTCCACTGTCCAGTCAGGTGCACACTTCTGAAAACAATGCAGTGAGAACAGATGGAAGGAGAAAGAACAGGACTAACTGGGGCTCTGTACGTGTATGATACAAGGACTTGAATTCCCTAGGAATCACAGGCACTTTCATTCCCCTACACAAAGGCTAATGGTGCAGACATATATACCCACTCCAAACCCCTATCCCTACCCTTGATTGCTCTAGTGTTCTCTTATGAAATCAACACCGTTTACATGTGTGAGTAAAAGACATTGTTAAACTCACAAATCCTTTCCCCACCAAACAACTACTAGTGTTTAAGACCAATATTGTTAAGAAAAGAAAAGAATATGAATTGTTAAGCCTTCTAAATCAATGCCAACAGCAAGAGCCAACACAAACAAAAGTGAATTGTGAGAAATACTTATCACAGTTACCAGTCTTCACTAACCCCACTTCCTTCTAGGACTCTTCTCATCTTCATCTCTAGGGAAAAGTTGCTTCCACATATCAAGTAATCAAATATGTTTATTTTGAAAGGGAAACTAACCTAGATGTTTCTTTTAAAATTACTCCTGTATAAGAACATTCTAAAAGAAGATATTAAAAAAAACAAAAAAAACAAAACAGTATTTTGAAACACAAGGCTAAAAAGATATAAACCGAAAATTCTCCAACAGGAGAGGAATGTGATGGGGTGTGTTTGTGTGTGCGTGCGTGTGTGTGTACACACACAGAGAGTAAGAGACAGAGACATAGAAAAGAAAATGCAAGGGGAAAATGATATCTTTTACTTTTGATAAAAATGTGCAACTTCCTCAAGGTTTAGAAAATTAATTAACCACCACTTAAATTTATTTTCATGGCATTACTACAAATCATTTCCACTCATCCATTATGTTTCATTAAACTTACCATTGCGAATGTCTTCTAAACCTTTCCTGACCCTGGAGTAGACAGACTGACCAGTAACCACCCCAGTTAAATTAACTTTCTCCAGGATTATATGCAACATCTTCATCACGGGCTTTAAATTGCCATACTATGTCTTTAAAAAAAAAAAAAAAATCACATAGAATATAAACTAAAATATCTAAAATACTTTAGTATTTTCCTGAGACCAAAGATCTCTACATTAAGAAGTCTAAAATAATAAATGTTTAATCTTTGAGAAAGCTGATAAGCAAATACATAGTGTATTGACAGCCTTAAAATATACATTTTCTTTAAAAATTATTTCCAAGTTTCACTCAAGAGACACCCAAAAATCTTTTTGAAGAAATGGATAAGGTATTTATCAAGCTGAAAAATTATGACTTTCAATATGTAGTAATACCAAATACAAGAAATAGAAGCTTGACAGACTTAGAAAGAAGCACTGACATTGTGCTCTAAAGAATGTGCCACATGAATGGCAGTCTCTCTGGATGCTGTGCTTCCTGACACAACATGCTATGAAACATATGACACTACCTACCATACACTCTCATCAAAAACCATTTCACTCGAATCCACGTTGCCTGGATCTTACTTTTCCGTATACAGGGATTTAAGAACAAGCTAACATCGCCAAAAGGAAGCAACAGAAAAATTAAGGAAGTATAATATTTTATAGGACAACTGGTTCTGTCTCTTCAAAAAGTCATTGCAATTAATTGAGGAAGAAATTTACAGAATATAACCAGATGCAAAGTCCCAGATTAGATCTGGATTAGGACAATGACTATATATGTTTTAGAGGCAACTGAGCCAATGTGAGAATGAATTGGGTATTACATAAAATAAAAATACATTGATATGGAAAGATGAAGAGCATTAACAGAAAAAGCTGTTGATAAACCAGTATGACCAAAATAGCATTTCATTTTGGTAAAAACAAATGTATATGGAAATAAATGACTCTAGAATTCTACACAATGAAGTGTAAATAATCTGTAAATA
The DNA here is from genome assembly GCF_902729225.1 of Pteropus medius. NCBI lineage: Eukaryota > Metazoa > Chordata > Mammalia > Chiroptera > Pteropodidae > Pteropus > Pteropus medius. Next base: position 26,967,522 of record NW_024354875.1, read on the forward strand.
AGAGAATATCATTTTATCTTACTTTTGCTTATTAATCTTTTAACTTTTTACAGTAGGTATATGTTGTTTATAATAAAATAATATTCATATAAATTTGTTATAATTAATAAAAACATTCAAAAGAGGTTGGATTTCTGTTCAGGTGACCAACCTCTTATAAAATTTTATGGTGCATGATGACAGACGGAGTTGCTGGCCTTCCAAAAAGAAGGGGAAGGGATGTAGTAACGAAACCGTCTGACGAAAAAAAATTAATCGAAATCATTTTATGTAAAGCTTCCAAAAGTCAATGCTATTCACAAAAGCATTACTTCTAGGAATCTTGTTGATGTCATCAGTTACAGGTAAAATGTCAGTGTAATAGAACATCCTCTCATGTGCAGGCATTACCAAGGCTAGGCTGTTGGGTCCCTGCTGGCTGAAATCTGCCAGACCAAGAGGGAGATGGGGGTAACAAGGGATAAAAAGAGGGGGAAAGGGCCTGCAGCTTTTCCCCTTAAACTGCAACCCAAAACACCCTCTGCCACCAAGATGACCATTAATAATCTGAGACCATCTGCTGCAAACCTAAACAGCTTCCAGCAGATGTTAAGGATGTTACGATGAAAGTTCAGCAAGTCTTTCATGTACCATTGGTATGATTTAAGGTCTTATTAGTTTTAGAAATCACTCCTTCAGAAGATAGGAAGCTGTATGCAAGGCAAAATGAGTATCGAGTTCGCATTTAGCATAGTTTATAGATTCAATATACTGACATAACACCTCCCTTTTTCAAAATGAAAGATGCTGTGTGAGTTATCCACTTACTGCCTCTCAGTTCCAAATGCACCCTTTAATGTAGGCCCTGTGATAAACAATGGAATTCTTTTAAGCACCTCTCTTTAAAGTAGACATGATGTTAAGCTTTACAGAGGGCACTGAAGGGACATTGCAACGGAAGGGGCTTCCTGGAATGTCTGGCCTGGGAGGCTGGGGATATGAGGGTGAAGACATCTCACAGAGCCAGCCCCAAATATGGGCATAAAACACCATCTCCCTGTGATCTTGCAGCCCCTCCTGCAAATAACATTTCCAAAGCCCTCTTGATATAGCAACCGGAGCTTCCACACAGACTGAATGTTCTGAAGGCCTCTTGCCTGTGCTGGTGTCTGTACTCTCGCCGCATGGCACCTCCAGGCCTGTACACCTGTGGCCCAGAAGGTCACACTCCAAGCAGAAGCTGCTTCTACAACCCCCTAACCTTTCTCCACTGCCACCCTTCCCATCCCTGCCATCCCGTTCATTGGGAAGAACTGCTCCCTTCCGGTGCTCAGACTCCCACTGCACATCCACACCTGCTTCCCGCCTGTACTGCAGAGGATGGACTATTTGCCCAACAACGCCAGACCAGCTCCAGCTTTTTGAAATCAGCAAGCTTCTCTGCTTTCCAGGGCTGAACCAGACCTTCTCCAAGGAGGTCTGAACCCTTAGAGAATTTGTTCTTCCTTGGTGAGTCTCCCTCAGCCCAAGGGGATCACTTAGTGTTTCCTTATATATTATAGTTACTCTTTTATCATAGTTAATAATTCCTGATATTATATTTCCCATTTAACCTACTGTGTGGTTTCTATGCCCTTATTGGACCCTGTATACAGCTAGAGATATTAAACAATATGATCAGTTTTCTAAGACACCTGCAAGTGAGAAATTCATATAATCACCATTTGTCCTATTACTTTTTATTCTGCCACCCCTCTTTATCAGTCTAATACTTCACAACCTCACTTAAACTCTAAAATGTCTGAATTAATCCTCTGTGGATCTTTAATCACACTATCATGTGATACAGATGATACAAAAGAAAAAGATTAATGGATAAAAAATAAAGAGTCTGCTAACCCACAGATGCAAAGCTACTACCTTGCCCAAACCTTACTCTAAACCCATCACTACCCTGTGTCTCAGCCTTAAGGAATGTAAGCAAACCTGGGTAATCTGGCCAGAAAGTAGGCACCCTATAAAATAAGCTAATCATTTTCCTTGCTATTCATCAAGGTCATCTTTCAGAGAGCTCAGAACTACTACGAAATGACTTACTCTTTTGCTCTAGTAATTATACAATAAAGGCACTATTTCCTAATGAGTATACCAATACATGGCAGGCATAGTTTTGGGTTCCTTTACAAATAAATGTTCTTGGAATTCATCAAATGAGTCTACAAATTAAGTAGGTAAATCAATTGTACCTAGAGAAGAAACTCAGTTATTAGCAACATATCCACCATTGTAGTGACAGAACTTAGATTGAAACCCAGATCTTTCTGATCCCACAGTCTGTGCTCTTTCATTTCATCACGGCCACGCATCTATTCTCCTCTTCAGACTCCTATCCTTCATCAAAATGAGGCATAACAGAAGGGTTTCACCAGCTAGTCCTTTCAAGAAGTTCTGATTATACCTTTTTGGACTACGGTACATTTTTCCTCCAAGAAAAGCAAAAGGGAATATAGAACACTCTTTACCTACTTTGAAAAAAGCAGCTGAGTGCTTTTTTCCTCTACCCCAGAATTAACCTTTTTATTTTCTTTCTTTTTCCTTATGCAAGATCATATTATAGCAGATACAAATGCTACTAATAGTTTCAGTTTCAAGGGGAACTAGATTAAAACAAAACAATATAGCTCTATCCCTAAATTATTATACTGGACTACAGAAGTATTAAAATTTATACTGATAAGATCAGTTATTACTGGAGATGAGATCAGAAATCCATGGTTTTACTGGTTTGTGCTTGGCATACCTAAAACAAACACAAAAATGACTGATACATTTTTAAAAAATGTATTTGCCCTAATTTCAACACAAAAATAGTCAATGCTCTCACTGCAGAATTTCTGGCTAGATAAATCAGCAGTTTTTAAAGTAATGAATAAAAATATAAAATCAGAGACTCCTATCTAAATTAAGAAGGTTCATGCCTTTTTTAAAATATCTGCCTCCACATCTCATTATCTATATAAAAAATTTCGTGTGTAACATCAAATTTTGCACGATTTTTCAATACAGACAAATTTGTTCTTAAAATATGAATCCTTCAATCCCCTCTAAAGTTTGCCAAGGCTGCCAGCAAAAGCAGTCTTAAATAACTCAAACATAATATTTCAGAAAGGACTATAACTTTTCTTTAAGGAAAACTGTCACAAATATGATACTCTGACATCACATATTCAATTACAATTACTCAAGCCAAAAATCTTACATTTTCCTCTAATAAACACTTTAAGAGTCAAAGTAGGACAGGGTACTCAGAATCGGGAAAAGAAATACAATGTAACTTTCCTTCCAGACAAAGGAGAAATATTATAAGATCTCATCACATGGGTAGATTGCCTGCTAACAGCAAACAAAATTTGAGATGTGATTTAAAAGATTTAATTTCAGTCACTGCAAAAAAGATTGGTCTTAGTTCTAGTTTCAGAAAAAATGAGGTAAACACACGCTACCTTGTCTCTCCAATAGAATACAGCTATAAAACTCAGACAGAATGTATGAAGCAACGATTTGAGGACTCTGACATTAAACTGGAGCAGGTGGATTGAAGAAGACCAGAATTCAAAGTGTCACTGAATTAACAGTGAGTTAACCATTTTTCTCTCTACTATATAGCCAAAACGCAAGGCAGCCCAAAACGCAAGGCGGCCCAAAACGCAGAAGCACACAATGAATGCAAAGAGAGAGTGCAAGGGGAAACCCTGCAGTTCTGGGTCAAGGGGCAGGAAGGGGTCTCTTTATCCACAGAAAGAAGAAAAATGCCTTTTTTATTTCTTTTTGAAAAAACCAAAAGCATTTCTCTCTCTCTCTATATATATATATAGCAATGAACAATTTTTGAAATAACACAAAAATGAACTAGTTGGGTATAACTTCATCAAAATGTATACAGAATTTGTATTCTGAAACTTACAAGACACTAGTAAAAGAAATCAAAGAAGATTTAACTAGATAGAGAGGCATACAATGTTTATGAAACGCAGGATGAGACATAGTAGAGGTCGATTCTTCCCAAATTGATATATACATTTAATAAAATTCCAGTCAAAACCGTAGCAGGATTTTGTACATATAGACAAGCCGATCCTAAAATATATAGCGAGGCAATTAACGAGAACAGAAAATAATTTTAAACAAGAAGAAAAAGCTGGAGAACCCACACTACTTGATTTCAAGACTTACTATAAAGCTACAGTAATCAAGACTGTGGTATTGACAAATAGATACACAGATCAATGGAACACAATTGAGAGTCCAGAAATAGAGACACACAGGTATGAAGTAAAAATTAACAAAGAAAGGATAGTCTCTTCAACAAATGATGCTGGAATGATTGCATATATGAATACCAAAAAAGAGAAAAAAGAAAAAGAAATCTAGACCTAAACTTTATACCTTTAACAAAAATTAACTCAAAATTAATAAGATCTAAATACAAATGAAAAGCTGTTAAACTTGTTTAAAACCTGTAGGAGAATAGCTTTATGATCTGGGGTTAGGTAATGAGTTCTTAGATAAGACAACAAAGAACAATCCATAAAAGAAAAAATCTTTTTTAATTGAAGCTTATTGAAATTAAAAACTTTTACTCAGTAGAATACACCATTAAGAGAATGAAAGGATAAGCCAAAGTCTGGGAGGAAATATTTGCAAATCATATTAGACAAAGAACTTATATCCAGAATATATAACCCTTAATACTCAAGAAGAAAACAAACAACTCAATTTAAAAATCAGGAAAGGACTTAAACTGTTTATTAAAGAAGATCTAAAGATGGCAAATAAGCACATGAAAAACTATTTAACATCTAGTACCATTAGGGAAATGTAGATTCAAAACAAAATGAAATATCACTACACACCTATTAGAATGGCTAAAATAAATATGAACAATACCAAGTGCTGGTAAGAATACAGAGCAAATAAAACTCTCATGTATTGTTGATGGAATGCAAGATAGTACAGCCACTATGGAAAATTATTTGGAAATTTCTTATTAAGTTAAGCATATGCTTACTACCACATGACTCTGCAATCACTTTCCTATACACAGGAGAAATGAAAAACTTAGTGTTTACACAAAAACCTGTATATGAATGTTTTATTCATAATCACTCAAAACTGGAAACAATCCAAATAGCATTGAAGGAATGAATGGATAAACAAACTGCAGTCCATCCATACTATGGAATACTACACTAAGTGATAACTAGGAACTGATACACATGAAAGTTGGATGAATCTCAAGAGCATAATACTAAGTGAAGGAAGGTGGTCTCAAGAGGTTATGATTCCATTTTTATGAGATTATTAAAAAGCCAAACTATAGTGACATGGGAAGCACTCATCCTAATTCTATAAGGTATCAAATAATAACAGTAAATAAGAATATCCAGCATAAGACTCATAGATAAAATGCGTACACCTGTATTAAAGGCTAAGCTTAACAATTTACACATGCAAACATGTGCATGCACCTGCCAGTAGTGAATTTTGTGGCAGTGGATGCTCTAAATGTGGAAAAACTGAGTTCATTTGGCCCGGTTCAGCAGGAAAAAGCAAGAGACGGGGGTTACTGAAGTCAAGAGAAGTTTGTGTGCCCAGCTTCCATTGCATCATTCATCAGTGTTGCCTTACTTTCCAAGGAAGGTCCACTAATGATGTGATGGAGAAAGTTAGAACATAAATTATGTTCAGGGATGTAGGCTATATAGGAAATTTGCAACAAATTAAAGTAGAATTCTGAGATAGTTTGTGTTAATTCTAACTGGTTTTATTCTTTGAAGCAACAGTAATTTGATACATAACTTTTTCAAAGCCAAGCAATTCTCCAAGAAACATCCAATTAGATTTACTACTAACAAGTCAGGAATAACATTTTAAAATCACACTCATACTTAAAATAAGGGTGTGAAGAAGGAAGGAAGGAGAGGAAAGCAGAGAGGGAGGCAAACAGAAATGAATAATTATGGGAAGATATGACTAAAAGTTATCCAAAATCAAATGATCAGGAGACATAATAGTGCTAAATGGTCATTCCCTTTCTGAAGAACAGAAATTGCCACTTCAGCCAAGGATTAAAGGTTACAATATGGAGTTTTAGTTCAAATTTTATGACATAAATATTTCCTTAAATACAAAAAAAATATTTTTCACAGTATCTAAAGGCTTAATGATCTTATCATAGGTTGTAAACTTGGTTATAGAATAAGGACTAAAACTTTTGAAGGAAATTAGAAAGTAACATTTATTGTAACTATTTTACACTAAATAACAATTATTGAACACTTTCCTGCCTTTCAATAAATATATTATTAGTAACAATGTGTGATGTCTCTAAAAAGTGATAAAGCAATCATAAAAGAGTTAAGAACAAAGTTTGGCAAACAAAACCAGTACTATTTATAATCTTTTATCTAATATATATAGGGATAAACAAGCTTATATCTTATCAGCCAACATTTTATAGGGTCCTTTTCCTATATCATTTTCTTTCTAAAACATGGTTTTAATCAATTTATCTCATTATAACTTTGTATTATACACACTAGAACAGTCATGGTGACCAGCCCTAGAGATACTTGCTGAAGTTTTCCACAATGGAGACAAGCAAATAGCAAAAGTCTAAGTCAACTGACTGGGCAATGGGCTGCAGAGGGTACACTTCACCTACGTTAGGGGTAGAAAAGGTCTTTTGGAAGAAATAACATCAGAACATACCTAAATAATGAGAAAGACTGCCTTGTGAAGGAAGAGATGAAGGTCATCTAGGCACAGGTAAGAGAAAGATCTTTTAGGGACAGGGATGAGAGGAGGTAAGCCTGGAAGGAAGGCAGGACCCTTTCCAGCACACTTTATAGAACTAAGCTTGGTCATTAGCATAAAAAAAAAAAAAAAAAAGGAAAGGAAGTGTTTAAGCAAGAGAGTGACATAATCAGAGTTACATTTAAGAGTTCTTTTTCTGGCTGACAGGAAGAATCAACTGTAGGAAAGCTAGGTCAGAGGCAGAAAAGCCAGGTAGAGCAAACCAGAACAGCAATCTCCAAGCTTATTTGATTACACAACTCTGTCAGTGAAAGGAAAAAGCTGACTCAGCAACTCATAATTATAAGTGACATGTAGTCACAGGTACTTTCTAAAAGTGAAATTGAGGAAGTCCTAGCCACAGCAATCAGACCAAAAAAAAAAAAAAAAAAAAAAGAAAAAAAATAAAGGCATACAAATTGGAAGAAGTAAAACTGTCCTTGGAAATGACATAATACTATATATAAAGAACCCTAAAGATTGTGCATGTGTGCATGCGTGCACACACAGATACACACACACACACACACACACACACAAAATTAGAACTGATCAATGAATTTAGTAAAAAGCAGGATACAAAGTTCAGAAATTGGTTGCATTTTTATACATCAATAACTAACTATTACAGAGAGAAACTAAGAAAACAATTTCCTTTACAGTTACACCAAAAAAAAAAAAAAAACACCTAGGAATAAATTTAACCAAGGAAGTAAAAGACCTGCACTCAGAAAATTATAAGACATTACAGATGGTAAGAAAGTAATTGAAAAAGATACAAATAAATAGAAGCATATACAGTGCTCATGACAGGAAGCATTAACATTGTTAAAATGTCCACAGGACCCAAAGCAATCTATAGATTCATTGCAATCCCTATCAAAATACCAATAGCATTTTTCACAAAATTAGAAAAAAAGTTTTCTAAAATTTATGTGGAACCACAAAAGATTCTGAATAGCCACAGCAATCTTGAGAAAGAAGAACAAAGTTGGAGGTATCACACTACCTGATAAACTAAACAACAAGGCTATAGTTATCAAAACAGCATGGTCCTAGAAGAAAAACAGACACATAGATCAATGGAACAGAATAGAGAGCCCAGAAATAAACCCACGACTATATGGTCAATTAATCTAAAACAAAGGAGGCAAGAATATACAGTGGGGTAAAGATAGTCTTTCCAATAAATAGCATTGGGAAAATTGGACAAATACATGCAAAAAATTGAAACTGGACCACCTTTTTTAAACTATATACAAGGATAAATTCAAAATAAATTAAAGACTGAAGTGTAAGATCTGAAACCATAAGACTGCTAGAAGAAAACATAGGTAAATAAACTCTCTGACAATGCTCTCAGTAATATTTTTTTTATAATATATCTCTTCCGGGAAGGGAAACAAAAGAAGTGAAATTACACCAAACTAAAAAGTTTTTGCCCACAAATGGAACCATCAAACAAATAAAAGATAACCTACTAAATGGTAGAACTATTGCCTAATGATACATCTGATAAGGGGTTAATATCCAAAATTCATATAAAAAAAAATTCATACAACTAAACAACAAAACAACAACAACAAATACAATCCAATTAAAAAATGGGCAGCATAGGACCTGTATAGACATTTCTCCAAGAGGTCATACAGATGGCCAATAGGCATGTGAAAAGATGCTCGACATCACTAATCATCAGAAATATGCAAATTTAAACCACAATGAGCTATCACTTCACAATTGTCAGAATGGCTATCATCAATAAATCAAAAAACAACAAGTGAGGATGTAGAGAAAAGAGAACCCTCGTGCACTGTTGGTGGAATTGCAAATTGATGCAGCCACTATGGAAACAGTTTGAAGGTTCCTCAAAAAATTAAAAATAAAACTACCTTATGACCCAGCAATTCCACTTCTGGGTATGTACCCAAAGAAATCCAAAACACTAATTCAAAAAGATATATGCACTCCTATGTTCACTGCAGTACTATTTACAATAGTCAAGATATGGAAGCAACCTAAGTGCCTATCGACAGATAATTAAATAAAGAAAATGTGGTACATAATACAATTGAATGTTACTCAGCCATTAAAAAAAACAAAAAACTCAACATTTGTGACAACATGAATGAACCAAGCTATGTGAAATAAGTCAGACAAAGAAAAGTACCATTGATTTCACTTATATGTGGAATCTAAAGAACAAAATAAATAAAACAGAAACAAACTCATAGATATGAAGAACAAACTGATGGTTGCCAAATGAGAGGGGGGTTAGCAGTTACAAAATAGTCATGAGGATGTACAGTACAGCATGGAGAAATAGTCAATAATATTGTAATAACTATGTAGAGTACCAGGTAGGTACTAGACTTATATGTGTGCGTGTTGGGCGGGGAGGGGTGTCACTACATTATATAAACGTCTAACCACTATGCTGTACACCTGAAACTCATACAAAATAGCACTGACTGTCAACTGTAATTGAAAAAAAAAGTAAAATTGAAAAGTATAATATGAAACGTTTTATGTTTATTAAAGGTGTGTTATTAGTAAAAATGAATGTAAATCTTTATTTCAGGTAATCTAATAGCTGCCTTTTAAGCTCCAATTCTTATCAAATTTGACTTTTTTGTATAACGTGGCTGACAAAAAGCTTATACTTTTTGACAGTTATAAGATCATAACTGTCAACTTTGCTATTTCTTTGTCGTTCACTGTGTTTGTATTTTTATCATGTTCAATGTGTGATTTCTTGGTAGATGTGCATAACTGTCCATGATGAAGATTAGTTTGTAAATAATATGACATGTAAAATACTTATTCGGGCACACATAAACTACAATATGCTGAAAGGTAACAACCACATAAAGCTAAACGAGGTAACAACCTCATTTCTGATTTCAATGATAAAACTGCTAACATTTCATCATTAACTATATTAACATATTGTTTAATCAATTGTTTAATCAATATCTCCATTCCTAAGTTTTTAATTTCCCATCATCTTTTAAGAAGAGCTATCCATCTTTTGAGAAGAGCTGTTCAAAGGCAGAAGGACCACTAAATGTTTTCTCTCTTTAGAGGATGGAATCATATATATGTATATAACTATATATAACCATAGAACAGAAGTTATAAGGGCATACACCAAGTTACATAAAGAATAGTGTTCTCGCTGTCTGAGTTCTCCTATTATACCCTATGATCTTTCCTAAAATTTGTTTCCTTTCAGTCTCCTGTGTTAGTACACTATACATGTGTTATTTATATATTTTAATCGACTTAACTTCTTTTGCTTTAAGCAATATCAAACCAATAAATTAATATTGTTTTCTAACAGAGGTGAATAAAAATGACAATTTAAAGGGAAAAAAACCTTTATACTCAAAAACAGTTTATTACAGAATTAAGATGCACTGATAGAACAGGAGTTTTTCCAGGCAGGAACCACCTCGTGTCAACCTTGGTCTCCCCAGACACTAACACAGTGGCAGGTCCTGACTAGGCACTAGTAAACGTTCACAGGATGAATAGACAACCAGAAAGTCATGGGCCTAGACTGGCTCAGAAGGTTGTCACCCCCATGCTTTAGATTCATTTCAGCATGAGTGAGATGGGCATTTGTTAAAACTAGAAGCTAAGGCAGGATAGGTGGCCTCAAAGAAATCTAGGATAAATATCTTAATTTTTAAGGAGAAATGAGTGACTTCCCAGGCATGGATTGTGACTACCTAACTTGTACATCACAAAACTGAATTTGACACCTACTTCTGACATATAAACTATGTAACCTTGAGCATGATTTTTCCTTTGATTTATTAAGTGATTTTTGAATAGTTTTCTACTAGCAAGCCAGTTTTTAATTCCTGCAATAATCCTATTCAATGACAGAGTAATATGCTGATGCATTTTTACGGCTCTACTTATGAGATGGTTTCTTTCATTTTGTGCAATTTCTTTATAAAAGATCAATAAAGATGTGCTCACTACGTAAAATAAACTCAGAAACTTCCTAGCTTTTTCCTATGCTCTGTAAAGCTATAAAGAATGTGTTATCTATTCCTTAGGAAACCGAATCAGCTTGCCTCCATGACTAATTCCAGAGCATTCTGTAGGATAGTTGTCTGATAACTTTTTTCATATTTTTTCTATGATTGATTCAAATTTTTAATTTATACATTTTTTAAATAGTCATCCCTTTTATCTGGAATTTCTAACCTACTGCCCTAAGTTATTCTTGCAACATAAAAACTTCAGAATACATTATAACATTTTTTTCTTTTTCATTAAATTTGCGAGAAATTTGTGTTGCCTTCCCCCTCAAAAAAAAACAAAAAAAAACAAAAACCTACATTGTTTTTCAATTCTATATTTGTTAAATAATTAATTCCTGCTTGTATAAGTATTGGTTACTTCCTCCTCCTTTCATTTGTTTTGTTTTAGCAAATGAATTTCTTAGTTCATGTTCTCTCATTTCCACTTTAATAAGAAAAACACAGTATATAAACTGTATATTTGCTTCTGACTATAGCTTATTATCATATCAGCATTGTCTTCTTAACTCTAACATTGTTATTCTGATTCTTTCTTTGTTACCCTAACATTTAGGAGAATATATTATTTCCATGGGTTGAGTGGTTTTTGTTTGAACTTTATTTTAAATAATATCTTTGGGTCAAAGAATGTCCCTGTACAATTCATACTTGTGGAAATAAACTAAGTTTTCCTCTGGCCCAGACTATAAATAGTTTTACAACCTTCTTAAATATTCTAGCACATTTAATCAGTTTGATGTCTATGGGCTCTTAACTTGGTAAATATTATTTTAATGCTATGTCTTTATTGGATTATATAACACCTTGGAAGTTTACCAATATATATGGGCCCTCACATGGAGCTCTTGAGCCTAGATCTTAGTTTTTCTTTCTCCTCTCTTTCTTTCAGCCACCCCTACTTGCTGTTAGTGTATCACATTAGTAGTAGTTCATCTCCATTTTTCTTAATCACTGCTTCTAGCACCTAACTTTAGTTTTGAAATCAAATAGTCATATCTGTTAGGATTAAATGTTAAATGAAATCTGATAAGGTTTGAGTAAGGAATCTGTACCTGCCCTTCCAGAAAAATGCTTGAACCTTGTGACATCTGCTTTAGCTATTCTGACCTTACTTACTTCCTTATTATCAGTTCAGCTTTCTAAGGTACAGTGTAACTGTAACTAGTAAAGATTAGTAAAATACTATAGTACTTTATTTTAAAATTTTTTTAAAGTAGTTATACATTAAACATAAAAATAGTACATTAACTTTTTTAAAGTTGGAAATTCTGTGTTAAGTATAGAGTACAAAAAAGTCCACTATATACTAAAGTATAGTATTTTCTATATGACTGCATTTGAAAGAGACTATCACCAAGTAAAGTGAAACTGTTTCTACCAGAAATAGCTGGTTTGTATCCCCAGTCTTAAAAAGTAAGAACAAAGTTTCCTTTTATATCTAAACAATGTGGTACTTTCTACAATAATTTGTTAAATAGTCTCAATGTTCATTAGAGAACAGCACTAGACCACACTTGTAATTCTTTAATCATCAGACTATATTATCCTCAAAAAAAATTAGTACATCAAGGAACTCAATTATTCCCATTCTTTTCTAAAACAGTAAAAAATTAGATGGGGGGCGGTCAAAAAATAGAAGTCTGTCTTATACATCATATTCCCAGAGCAAATATTTCTCAGAAAACTTTTTTTAAAAAGGTTAATTACTAAAAATTCAAGTTACTAGAAAATAATCTAATAGTAATTATACAATGAAGCATTTGCCATATAAAAATAAAATCATTGTCATGATCCTCTGAAGTAGGGATCATTATCATCCCACTTTTCAAATGAGAAAAATGAGATGCAGAGAATATAAATAACTTCCAGAGTCACAGGTTTGTATGCACAGAACCAGAATGCACATCTGTCTGAGCACCAGGCCAATACTTTTGCTACCACGCCAACCTCCTGTTATATCAAAACATCTCTCCCAACGTACTGTAAAAAGAACTTCAAACTTGCAGACAAAAACCCAGTGCCTGGCCTCAACTTTGTTCCCAAAGAGCTCTATGACCCCAAACAAATTCCTGTATACCTCAATCTACTTGTGCATAAGGATAAGCAGTGGTGGACATAATACCGTATTTTACCAATTCTTAACACATACTTTTTTCACTTTTTATCAAGTGTGAAATTCTAGTTGTATCTAACACTCAATGAGATCTTACAATTGCTGTTGGCCGGGTGATAGTTGTGATGCAGGTATGACCTCTTGTGGTCCCAGATGTCCATGTTGTCATGAACCCCAAGGAATCGTGTGCTTCATTGCTGCTAAGCACGTTGGTACTGCCAAACAAGCAAAGCAACAGGAGGCAAAGAAACGGCCAAATCTCTTGGAGGAGATGAAGATATTTGAAGGCAACAAACAGCTGATGAGACCAATGGCTTCATGCATTCAGCAAAACTAACATTAAGGCTTCAAGCATCAATTTGTCAGAAAGTATCTACTAACTTTGACTTTGAACAGAAGCTGCTTAATTTCCAGTGACATGTTACTCAATTGAGGAAAAAACAATACATAAAGTTAGCCAAATAAGAAAATGGCAGCCCAAAGTTGTGTAACGAACATAATGAATTTGAAAGAAAATCCCAGGAGGAATAGTAGAGCATATTTCCAGAAGTGCTGTATCATCTTCCAGGCTCTTCACTACAGAGAACAAGACTGAGTGAAACAACAGTCACTGACAACTCTGAATTCAAAAGGAGTAAAACTCTGAATATGAAGTGTAAAAAATATTTTTATTTTATTTATATGTTCCTTTTTGTGACTGTAAAAGAATGATACAATGAAAATGTGTCAAATTAAAATCCCTTTCAATTTTATTAAATGTAACATAAAAACTAAGTGTTAGTACATTGTTCTACATCTTAATTTTGATGTCGATTGTGTGTGTGTGTGTGTGTGTGTGTGTGTCAAAACTTGCAGAACTAAATGTTAAACTAGGTAAATTTTACCATATACATATTATGCCTTAACAAAAAAAAAATGTTAAGAACAATGTACCAGTATAACTGGCAGATTTGTTTTCTTTTAATGCTACATAAAGTAATGGTGAATCTAAAATTTAATGGCATCTTAGATTCAATGGAATACAATACATCTAAAGACTAACTTTAGTAGAAGGCCAAAACATATCATGTGTGACCAGTGTTCTATATTGGGTTAGATTTTCATACCCAAATGCAAATAAGTATATCAGTTTCTCTATTTTCTTGGCTCTATGTCTACTGATTTTACAAAGGTGTCTGACTTTCAGAAAAAGATTCAAAGTTACATTAAAACAACCCTTTCTGAAAAACACTGAGTGTGGAGTTAGGCGATAAGTTTTTAAAATGGCACGCCTAAAAAGTACATCTAGGTTTCTGTCATCAAGTTAAGACCAAGAACCTGAACTAAAGTTTAGGGGAATAAATAAAAAATAAAAATAAAAATAAAGTTTTTTTTCATTTATATTCTCCAAGTTAAACTACAAATGCATCTACTCACAACTATTAATCTGAATTCATAATTTTCTCCGGTAGCATTTTTGTCAGATATCACAAAGAGTGAGAGGTATTTTGAGGCTTATTTTCATCAACATCCACCATCACAAATAGAAGAGAACCATTTCAGTTTCTGACATTCATTGTTTTATATAAGAAACTAGATTAGTAAGTCCAGAACACCTGAATGCCTCAATCATGAATGTCTGTTTTACAGACAAAACTTAAATCATTATATGACTCTTTTCAAATCACTATTCTATCAAAACATTTTAAATTATTTCATTTTAAAAAATGAATTAACTGGTTTATTGTGTGCTAGGCATGTGTCATCTATGCAGAGAAGTAAGGCATACATAATCCCTTTCTTCCTAAAGTTTTATAATCTACTTAGTTTATGTCTTTTAATTACCTATTTATATTCTAGAATTAAATATTAAAGATAAATTTCATTTAAACAGAAAAAATCTTCATGAAAAAGTGAACATTTTGTAATACTATAGAAGCAATGATAGATTAGTGGTTAAATAAATGTAAACAGGTCCACACTGCTCCTCCCACCACCTTCCAAATCTCTCTCTTTGCCTGAATTTCTCCAGCTGTGAAACCACCCATCTCTGAGTTGGTTAAGTTCTTGATGCAGTGGCTGGCTTATAGGAAGCACCTGACAATTGTTAGTTGATTTTAATGTTAAAAAGTATGGCCCTGGTTCATTCTAATATAGAACGGTCATTATAAAAAGAAAGTCACTATTTAAATATTATTGTGCAGTTGCAAACTGTTGTATAACAAGATAGAACCAGTTTTTACGTATTTTCCCCATATATATGGCATAACATAATAAAGTTCATTTATACAAACTCAAATAAATTAGGCCTTGGTTATTCACCTCACTGAAAGTTTCACCATTGATTCCTTTAAATAGCAACTTTTTTCAATATGTTAAAGATGCAAAATTAAATTTCCAAACTTAAAAAAACTGATTTTTAAACAACTTTTCCAGAATTATATTTTAGAAAGTAACACATGCTTCTAATCATGATTCAATAGGTATATCTGATGAAATGGATTGATGTACATGGAAATGTTAATTTAATACAGTATTACACATATTCACTATAGTCATCTGCTACTTTAAAAAAATCTAGTTTTCAGCACAGCTAAATAGAGCAATATCCTAAAAACAAATCCACACTGTCACTGACATTGTTTAATTAACAATAAAGATTTGGTAGTCATGCATTTACTTTAACCACTGGATAAACAACCATGTACCTTCAAAAGACCTCATGCCTCATGGGGATAACCAAAGGTTACGAAATTATAAAGTCAAACTGGGCACTCAAGAAGCTTATCAGTGAGGAAAGATTTTATCTAGAGTCATGCTTATATAGTGTAGCTAAAGAGAACAGCATTATTCCTATTATGCAACTGACTCCCATCACCCAAATGGAACATCGGTCTCTGCCTGACTGCATAGCTGGTAGTCCTCTCAAGCATCATCAACGAGTTGTAAAAAATCATGAGCTAATTATTAAATGAAAGCACTTCTATCCCTCTTTAAATAAGAAATAGACAACAAAGTAGCAAATTAAACACAGAACTTCCAAGTCCAATGTTTACTCACCAACATCACAGCTGAACTCATTGGACTGTCGGTACTCCTCAAGTTGTTTACAAGAAAATTGTTAGTGGTCAACCTGAAAAACTTAGTACTATCTTTTTTATATGATCACATGATTATTTTGAGTCATTTTATGGAAAAATAAAAGAGAAAAAAAAATGGGTCCTAACAGTTTAGGGTCCTACTACAGTGTGCTTTATATACACATGCAAAATGTGTCCTAATCCCCATTTTATGGACAAGGAAACAGAGGCTGAGAGGATAAGTAACTTGCTCAAGGTTACCCAATAAAAAATGGGCACATCTTTGATTCAGATCCAAGTCTATGTGGCAAAATCCAAATAGGCAGATGGAATATTTTTCAAGAAGTTTTAGAAAACTAATTTCTAAAGAAAGTATTTTACATAGTACATATTAAATCATATATATTTTGAATTGATGGGTCACAGTAGTAAGGTGTTAAGTATGATCTTGGAGAAGTTACTTCATCTCTAATTACCTTAGGCTTTTGGTGTTTTGTTTTGTTTTGTTTTTCGTCTAAGGAAAAAAGATAGTAATTCTCACACAAAGTTGTTATAAAGACAAAATGCTCTAAAATGTTTAACACTTAGCATAAGACCTAGTATCTAATAAGGTCTTAATAAATGTTGGTAAATTTTTGTGCTAGTACTCTTGTCATATGTAAAATTAAAAGGTCTTTACTCTCTGCTGGGTCATCAACTGAGATGTCTCTGAGGAAGTCTCTGTCTTATACTTGTCCTAACATAGAGTCTGGAATATAGTAAGTGCTCAACAAATGCTCATTGAATAAATGACATCTAATAATTTTCCATTCGCTTTTATCTTGATGTATAAATACTGATGGACAGAGAAATAATAAGGTATCCCTTTTGCTGATTTTTGTTTTTCCCACAATGATGACTTGATTCAAAAGTTTGCTGAGCACAAAAGATCCTTGACAGGAAGTCCTACTTGGTTTAAAAAGAAAGAGGAGAAAAATATCCAAATATCATGTAAAGAAAAACCAGGCATACATGCATGCAAAAATTAGTTCAGTTCACAGCTTTTTCTTCATTTGAAAATAAATCACCCCCAACTCTAAAAAACTATAAATTTTCCTTGTCTTCTGAAATCTTCTAACACCCTCCAACAGGCTCTCTTAATTACCAGTCCTCTAATCATACAACAAAGAGTCAAAATCAATTAATTATTTGTGTTAGTCCATTGACTGACTATACATGATATGCATGTCTTTAAACCAAATATTTTCATTTTTAACTCTTTCTCTTATTTATAATTCAATTTGAAAGGTTAATTTACCTTGTTGACATCTTAAATATTTACAAGCTGATAAGCACTAGTTTGAAGATGGGCACACACTGTTATCACTTTCTCTACTTTCCAGCTGATTTCGAAACTAAACTTGATTTCATCTCTATAGTAAGAAGGTAGGATCAGAAATGCATACTTTCCAAATGCTCAGATAAAGCAGAAGAGCACAGAGATGAAGAATGTGGGCTTTGGAATCAGACACACCCGACATAAAAACCTGGTTCTATCCCTTACTTAATCTCAGTTTAAAACAAAACAAAACAAAACAAAACAAACAAAAAAAAACTGTATGAGCTTCAGTTTTTCCTCCTGTATAAAAAGCAGTAAAACATGAAGCTCATGGGGTTGTTGGGAAGATTAGGTGAGCCAGTGTATGTAAAAGTGCTGTCACAGTACTTGGTATTAATAATATCAAGACGTGATAAAGATTATGATCTATTTCCAGCAATTTTCAAACAAAGCATTACCAACTACTCTAATTAGTTAAAGATCCATGGAGAGTGTTCCCACTCCTAAACTATTTCTTTTCACACAGCCTCAAGCATTCACAAGCATTCACCCAGATGCTCCTGACATGTATAAGGAGAAAAGAAAAAGAAAAGGCTGGAAATAGACAACTATTTGAAAAACACAAATTCCTGCACTGCACCTCTCTTTGCAAAAGTTAAAGTTTCTTAGATCACCAAAATCCTAATGTAGACAAAGCAATTATTGAAAACCCATGTGGACAAATTATGTGAGCAAGTGTTACTATGGATAATAAGATGAATAAATATTTATTTTAAGAAGCTAATGACTTGGTGAGAAAGCAAGCATTATAAAACAAAACAAAAATAGACAGACAACAATACAAGCTCTGACATAGTTAGAGGCAAAGTACCATGAAAGCAAAAGAAAATAATAAATATATCTGACTCAAGGATTTATAATAAGTTCAAGGAGAAGGTAGCATTTGGAACTAGCCTTTAAAAATGTGTGGATTCTTCTGGGCAATGAGTCGGGCTAGCAGAACTTCACACTGAAGAAACACTAAGCAAAAGCAGGGAGGTCGAAATTCTCCAGTATTCAGGAGATGCCGCAGTCTGTCTCCCAGGCGAAAACAATGTAGGTAGAAGCGATGACAGAGGTCAAGGCCAGAAAAGAAAGTTAGGACCGACACCCATGCGTTTCCAATGCCAATTAGAGTCTGGCCTTTACTCTACAGGCAGCAAGGCTTTTTTGTGGGGAGAGCAGGGGAGCTTGTATACTTATATGTAAATAACAATCTTACTCCTTTGTCTAATTTATATGAGAGTCGTCAGTTTTAAATAAGCAGCCTTAATTACATATTTTGTTTTATGTAAACTGTCTTTTTAGATTAAGTTTCCAGAGGAACACAGAAAAAAGGATAAATGCAAATTCCATCTTACACAAGGTCATGGGGCTTGAGAGAGTCTGAATTTGTTTATTGACCCACGTCAGCATGATGTGTTGGGCAAATTGACTCATGGTTTGGAAATATCTCTGTAGTATATTAAACTTAAAAAAATGAAACCTAGGAGCCCAAATATCAAAATATCACAGGCCTAAAGTAGAACATAAAGAAATGGAAATTTAAAAAAAGATATATTATAAGAGCCCATATGATCTAACAATTTATAATTATAATACACAAATATTCTCTTCTGGGTGAAAGTCAATAACAGGCTAAATGGGACTGGGACAAGGAGGCTGATCAGCACATATGACCAAAATAACCCCCAAAATTGCTAAGCATAGGTTCAATATTGGTTACAAGGAGTATCTATACTATAACAAAGGGATATCATCTGGTAGATGAAACACAATAGCCAAGATCTCAGAGTACTTCTGATGTGTAGAAGTCAGGTTGGGGATGTGGTCAATGTTCCTAGTGGGTCTCTCTGATTCATAGCAGGCTCTGAGCTGGTTACTGAGGCCACAAAAATCCAGGCCCCAACAGTAAAAGATTAGCTAACCAGGAAGTCAGGGCCCTGCCAAATTACCAGAAGTTCAGGGCAGGACTCCAATGAGGCATGAGATAAATTCATGGGCTCAGTGGGGAAAAACTGGGGATATGGATGTTGAGAGCACACTTAACAAGGAAGCTTTAGGTAACAAGAATTCTAAGCCACACCCACTGGTGGAAGAGGCTTTGTCAAGATTAACTAACTTTCGAACCCACAGGTTGAAAGCCTTTAATACTGAGAAAGGCTGAACAGGACACAAACTAAAATGGTGTTATATAAACATGAACTTATAACATGAATGTTTCTCTGATCTCCTAACCTAAATTCTTTATTTGATATGAGTGTAATGGCATAGCTCACCAGAAAATAAAAATAAAAATAAAGATCTAAAGACCTAGTACCAACTGACATCAAATATTTTTATCCAAAAACAAGACAAAATATTTTTTTAAAAAAAGTCTTTCAGTCCACAACAATCTTAGCAGAACTTGTACAATTGGGCCCAGCTTCACCTATAGCCTCACCTGCCCTTGCGCAGCCCATATGCTATACTCACTGGACTATTCCACATTCTCCAATATTCAGGAACTCTGGTGTGTTTATGCCTTCATTTATAATATCTGTCTTTCTTTTCTGGCATGGCAACTCCCATTCATCCTTCAAGTCACCTTCACTGTAAAATGCCTGGTGCCTTCAAGCAAAACTAATCACTAAGTGCGGTTTACAGCATTTTCTACATACCTCTCCTGGGGTAGGATACTTGTCCTTCAAGATCAGCTCAAGAGTTTTCTCTTTCAAGAAGCCCTGGGGCTCTCACAGCTACTGGCATCTGCCTTTATTCCTAGCCTTGCTATCAATAGGATTACATCCCTTGGCTATTTCTACCATCTAATTGTAAACTGCTCATGAGGTGTACCTACATCTCATTCATCACTTTATGCCTACTATTTAGCCTAGCTGCTGGCACAAAGTAATTTATCAATGTGTTGAGTAAATTGACATTTTTCCAGTTTCCCAATAACTGATAAAGTTTTATGCATTTATTTACTTCTGCATCATCTCAATCTTTACCATTTGAATGACAGTATTAATCCTTATTTTACTTGCATATTTTAGTTATCCTTCCCTCAATTTCTTAGAAATTTGCTATGATAGATTTTTTAAACCAGAGAAATATGACATGTTTTTTATTCATTCAATATAAAAATGGAACTGTAATAATTTAATCCTACACATATTGTCATATGGAATTCAGGGATTTCAATAATAACAGGCTATTGTGTCTGCACACTTACAAGTGCCAACCTGAACAAGACTGAAGATGTTTATCCTTATCATCCCATATGAGGAATTTTTATGCCCTTCTTGCATCACCCTATCCAGACCCCATCAAAACCGGCAATAATCCTTACTTTCTATATCTTTTCCTCCATTCCCCTAGACACTGCCACTACTATCTAGTACTCATATTGTGCACTGCTTCAGCCCTTGGCTATTAGAAAACAATCTGATAACAAAAGCTACTTACCATCTATGCCACTTGCTTATAATACAGATAATTCTCATAACAGCCCATATTACAGAAGAGGATATCTAGACTTAAATATATAAATAACCCAAAATCACACTGGCATAAAGGGCTAAAGTGGGATTTTGACTGTATGACTCCAATGCTATCTTCATCCACTTCATCAGTGGTCCTCAGCCTTTCTCATGCATCAGAATCACTTGGAGGACTTATTAAAACAGACTGCTGGGCTCTAACCTCAGACTTTCTGTTTAATTAGGTCTGGAGTAGGTCTGAGAATCTGCATTTCTATCAAGTTCCCAGTTGATACTGATACTGCTGATCAGAGACCACACTTTAAAAACTGCTGCACTATATCACAATGATAAAGGAAGTTACTTAATTGGAGACATTTGGTTAGTAGCGCTCAAGATTTTTTGTTCTTGACAGAGGCCACCTATGAAGGCATACCTTCCTAATAGTAAAATCTGGTGTTCTGTGATAGAGAGGTGAGATATCAAGAGAAGAAAATAGTGCAATCGATTCTTGCCCCAATTCTAAATTCAATGTGAAAAAACAAAGGCCTGAGAAGAGCCGGGAGAATTCCATTTTTTAAAAAATTATGACCCAACTAGATCATTAAAATATACTATAGAAACATTGCAAGTAAAAATTTTGGATTGATAGAGAAGTGGAAAAATCAATGAAGCTGAATAGAAAGCTAATTAACAAACATAAATGAAAATAAATTTAATATATAATAAAGCTGCCATTTCAAATCAGTGGGAAAAGATCAATCGTTCAATAGATAATGTGAAGCAATTAATTTAAAAAATTTGCACCCTATAGCATGCTACAAAAGAACAAACTTCAGTTTGTTTCTGTCAAATATTTAATTTATCATAAATTTAAGGGAATATTTTAAAGACTTAAAATGTACATGCATTTCTAAGCAAGACAAAGGAAAACATATGGAATTATCTCTAAAAAATATAAAACTAGAACACTAAAAAATGCTTCCATAAATAAAGCTGCATGATAAATGATTAAAACTGGGAAAAAATATTTAGAACATAAGACATAAAAAGTCAATAAGTTTTACATAGTGAGGTTTTGCATATTAAGAGCAAAGTACATATTAAGAGTATTTCACAAAGTCAATAAGTATAAAATGAATATAAACAAATAAAGGGTATGAAGTGAATCGCTATGTTATACACCTGAAACTAATATATTGTATGTCGACTGTAATTGAAAAATAACCGTCTGATCTCGGAAGCTAAGCAGGGTCGGGCCTGGTTAATACTTGGGTGGGAGACCACCCAGGAACACCAGGTACTGTGGGCATAAAAAATACAAAATAAAGAAAATAAAAGAGTGTAAGCTGACAAGGTCCTTGCAATCTGAGAAGTCAACAAAGAGTTGCTTCGCCTAAAAAAAACAAAAACCAAAAAAAACCCAACAACCCGTTTAAAAAATAAATTTTAAAAAAGGGTATGAAGTGAATTTTTAAGAGAAAATCAAATGAAAACTAAATATTTTAAGTTTCTCAAACATCATGAATGATCTAGGAAATACAAATTCAAAATAATCATAATTATTTTCCACTATTGACTGGAAACCTGAAGGTTTGACAATATAGAAAGTGATTTTTTTAATCAAACTGAAAACTGAAAAATGCAATGAAAGCTCAGCAATGATGTCAAGCAATGTGCCAAAGTGTTAAACACAAAGTGAATATTAAGTAAGGACAAAAACAATTGTTCAGAAACATGATATGTTTTACGGTTTATAATCCAAAGGCCAGGTTTTCACTGACTCTCATTTAAAGTGCATCCCTGACTTTAAAAGATGGAAGATTTTTAAAGATTTTTGTTTAGTTATTTCAGAGGGGTGGGAAAAGGAACAGTTAGTTTTGCCCTTGATTTTTTTTAATTTCATAAACTCTTTCTCTATTCAGAACAGTTTTGTGCAAAGAGCAAGATGCTATTATTTTCACAAAATACACAAGTACTGTCAGGAAACTCAGTGATGCTTGACAAATATTTAAAATTGCCTACTTCTTTGAAATCACAAAATAGTAATGTGTGACAAGTGTTCATACTGTTCCAATAACAGCTAGTTTCACCAAGAATGCTTGCATTTATTAGAAAACACACCAGTTCAATATGTGAACACACAATAGTGGGCTACCCTCTTCATGATCATACTTTCTTTCTCCATGAACTTGACAGTTCTCATCAATTTTCAATAGTTTATGACCAGTGGTAACCTGGTTGGGATACCTTAACAAGAAAAAAAATGCAGCTGTTTGCCTTATGACCAAAGTAATAATCTATCTTCCTTCTGAAATGGCACTGATAACTTTTAATTGGATGAGTATCCATGTAAAAATGAATCTGGCATGACGTGAAGATGGCACCAATAGGCTCAATGAGAAAGAACACTTTCACGGAGATATCACCTCATGTTCCAAACCTAAGAGATTTTTGCTGTCACGAGAACTAACCTCATAAGAATTTTGAAAGGAAATGCACAACCTATTCAACAGAATCACTTCAAGACATATATTATCAACTAACAGTTTATAAGTGGTTCTCATCTTACATATCATTTTTAATGTAAAGGGGCTATCCATAGTTTACAGATGTGTGAAGTATGAGGTCAAGTAGTGAGCGGTTTCCAGTTTGTATTCTGCTACTGTAATTTCCTGAAAACGAGATGGAACCCAAGCCATGGATAGGGAAGGTACAAAACAAAAATGTAGCCTTCTTATACATGAGAGGACTGTCTTATAGTCTCAAAGATAAGGTCTTTTCATTAGGAACCACTGCCAAGAATAAATTCCAGTGAAAGAACCTACTAGTTGATTATTGTCTTTCTTAAAGGAAAGAGAATTAAAGGTGGACAATATATACCTTGTGTACTTACTATCTCCACATCTTACCAGGTAGAGCCTTTTCTGATGATTGTAAAGGGCCAGAAAATCTGCTTACAGAGAACCACATTCTATGAACTGAGTTACAAAACAGCATTATTTATATTTGGGAAACAATGATCCTTAACTAAATATCAACTACTAATTAACTAAACAGAAACCGAGAGTGGGCAGCTTAAACCAATCTTGTGAACCTTTCATATAGGTGATGTTCAAAAACGTTAATAATTGAGAGATTTAATTGTGAAATTAAAATCATACTGAGTTTTATTACTTTGTCAATATTTCATGATTTTATATATAAAAACTACCAATTAATCCCAAGCATGAGCCTATGAGACAAGTATCTTCATTTTCAGATTAAAAAAAGACAGAAAACAGATGCAAAGATGTTAGATAACATGTCCGATATTTCCTAATTATTCAATGGCTGAACCAGGATTCAACACCAGGTCTCCCTGAAATGCCAAATCTGTGTCCCTTAGACTATTCCCAGTGCTTCTTGTCACTTCACATAGATCGGTCACAGTTTAATGCAACAACGGTGACTACTAGAGTCTGGTCAGATGAAGAATAACCTCTACTGTTGGCATCAAACTGGCAGCTCTGCCCCTGTGCCTGCTGAGCTGGGGGCCCTGGGAGCCCCAGGCACAGAAAGAACAGACCAGGGCCAGCCACCTCTTGCTGCCATAGCAATGATCCTCAGGCCTCCTGGGATGTTGGATATTCTCTTTGGCACTTCACCAGACCTTGCAATCCACTGCCCCAGTGAGGGCAGCATTCTCTAGTCTTGCCATAAATAATACCAGGCTAAGAGAGACAGTTTTGATACTCAGTTCTAAGAAAGGCTGATTCTAACAACTTCTCATTGTCCAGTGAGAAGAACTAATCTCAGGGAAAAGCTGGATGGGGGTAGGCAGAGGGCACACACACACATTTACAAGTTCTATATCTGCATAAACATTCTGAAAAGGTTCATTAAGATATATGAGGAACCAGACATAATGTTAACCAAGAAGCACACAAAAAAATTATTTGAAACTGCATAGTAAGTGGCATTTCAGAGATTTAGACTGTCCTTATTTTAAAACAGAGAGAGTATTGTTTACACTGCCTTGGAGGTTGTTCAAAGATGTGTATTTTTAATAAGATTGAATCATGTTTTCATTCCAGCCAAAGTGATTTTATTCCATGAACAGAATTTCCATGTACTGTATGGTAACATTTTCAATACAATTAGCTGCCAGTGCCTAGCCCAGCACTTGACACATAGTTAGCTTTCAATAAGTATCTGTTGAATGAAAAAAATTAATGAACTGTTGATTCTTTCAGGAAGATTTCTTGTTCGTGTTGTTATAATGGATTATCTATTGAATAGCTTCAAACCCAATCCTCCCCAACTAATCCAAGTTTATAACTTCCTCTTCTCAAAATCCATACCTCTTCACGAGCCCAGTTTCTTGACTCCTCAACAGAGCCTGAGACTCCCAGCCCTCTCTCTTATTCTCCTTAACTAGAGCAAGGATTAATAATCAGAACTCTCCATGTTTCCAGCTTCTCCAGTGCTTCCAGGAGGAGAACAGCCCTGGCCTGGGGACTATACAGGCTTCATTTGAGAAAATATATACTTCCAAACTCGGTAAGTAATTACACGCACAGATACCTAACTTCTCAGCTCATTTAATAGCTGACTACTCCTATTCCCCCTAAGAATGTCCTTTTCTTTGGCACGTCTCTCCCTGATGGCAAGTCACAGAGCCGTCCCACACAAATTTCTCTGAAACTTGTAATAGCTTTCACAGTTTCTAGCTGTAACAAACCCTGGGACTGGTTTCCTCACTGCTGCAGACTTTGCAGTGTTTCAGTTCTGAAATCATGTTCACGCAAACCCCAAACTCACACCCTATCAAGCTTAATGATATTTTCAATGAAATATCATTGAAAATAGTCCTAATGTTTAACAACCAAGTGAAAGGTTAAAAAAAAAAAATGCAAACACATACAAAGATACACATATGGTTATATGACTGTTTCAAAAAGCATTTTTAAATGAATTTTAAATAACTGAAATAACCTATAATATAATCCATAATACAAAGAGTATAAGGATATGTAGTTAAAAACTGAAAGGCTTATTTAAAAGTCTAGAAGAATACATTTTATCTACACCATTACCTAAACTATATCTGAAAGGACACTGATTTTAGATGTAAATCAGTGTTCTGATAAATAAATTTGGAAAATGTTACTTTCCATGTTTCCCTTTTGCATATTAGCATATAAAAATCCC
Organism: Pteropus medius; assembly: GCF_902729225.1. Lineage (NCBI taxonomy): Eukaryota > Metazoa > Chordata > Mammalia > Chiroptera > Pteropodidae > Pteropus > Pteropus medius. The sequence goes on from NW_024354875.1 coordinate 26,993,597, forward strand.
TGAGAAGACCTTAAGAGAAGAAAATTTAATTTTGTTTAACCCAGGCTTTCCCAAAAATTATTTGACCATGGAAGTTGTTTTTACAGAAAACATGTTAATTCACCTTAGTAAATGCTAAAATACAAATCATGTTAACAGTGGTTTTCTCCAGGCAGCCTTGACAATGATTATTTTTCTTTACAATTCCTATTGCTTTCAAACATTTTGTGATAAGTATATCAATTTTGTAAAATAATAAAATAAAATAAAATAAACAGCAAAAGTATGTTTAGTGCTATTTAATGTCATTCCTACATTTATTATTTTATTGGCTTTGCCACACCTGGCAGTTCTGGCAGAGTGGAGGAGAGCAAAGCAGAGTGCAAAGTGGTCAAAGTAAATGGATTTCAAATGATATCTGGTTTTCACTCTCAGATCTGTCACTGCCTGGCCATGTGACCCAGGAGAAATTACACTCTAAGCCTCAGTTTCCTCTTCTGCACAATCGGAATAGCAACTACATCTATTTTACAGAGTGGTGGTTGACTATTAAATTCAGTAGCATGTGCATTATAAACAAATAAATAATAGACAGAGAGATAGAGAGATAGAGAGATAGATAGGTAGGTAGGTAGGTAGGTAGGTAGATAGATAGATAGATAGATAGATAGATAGATAGATAGATAGATAAAATGCAGTAGCGTGTGTCACACATACAGTACCTGGTGAATAGTCAGGGTTCAATAAATGCTCATTGCTTGTATGACCAGTCATACAAGCCGCCACACATTGTTCTTAAATTACTGTAACTCAGATCCTTTTTATTAGTGAAAATTTTAATGAATTTACAAATATTCATTCAAGCTCTGAAGCAATTAAGGCTCCACATTTTTTATATATTATCTCATAAAATGCATTATTTAAAAGTAAATTTACCAAGAACACTTTAATGATAAAAAAAATCCAAGTGCAGAGTCTGTGCACAGGTGTTTCACGTTGCCTGAAAATTTTCATTACACTTACTAAGAAAAAGTAGATCTTAATTATGTTTAGACATTTGAAATTAGTCTTTCCATTTTGACATCAAAATTCACCTGCAAGAATATAGAAAACATTCTTATATTACAAAAAAAGAGAATCCAGGAAAACATAAACAAACAAGACTAACTACATTTGCTCTATAAAGGCTTTTAGTCAAGGGTATACAGGGTTAATTTTCAGACTATGCCATTATGCTGCCACCAGACTTAAAGAGTTACAGCTTTACATAACCTGGGGCAAATGCTGCCCACTCACCTCCCCTGTGCTAAATGATAGTCACAGTCATCCTTAAGGATGAAGGAGTCAGGAGTTAGAGATTCCTCTTCCTCTTATCAGTAACTAAAATGTTTCTAGATTGCCACTTAATTCTACTGTATGTATGGTACCAAATTCTTATTTACAAGAAGTGGAAGATCTGATTTTAATCTACATTTTTTAAAAAGTTCTCTTCAATATATGATAGCCTATTATTAGAATAGTGTCTCAAATTTCTACTCTCTCTTTTGAATAATGATGTTCTCGTATGACATTATATTTGAAAATTTCAGTCAATGAATATCAGGCCTAACAAAATCAAAGAAATGTAGTTAGAGTTACTCTCATTGTACATAAAGGAAAAGTGAAATATTAAAAGATAAGTTAATCCCCACAATAATGAAGTAAAGAAACAATCAGAATTACAATCACCTTGGTAGCACATTCCTAGTCTCAGAGGGGGCATTTTTCTCCTCTAAAAGGGAATGTGATTTTCATTAAGATTAGTACCCATTTTGCATTCAGCGTTCCAAGAACAACTTTCTTGCATCTGGCACAGGAACTTTCACAGTGGACTTGTGAAGAAAACTAACCCCATCTTCCAGTTCCTGGGAGAGAAAAATGAGAACAGGGCGTGTTCCCTCACTCCTTGGTTTCCAATTAGTATATGTCAGCATTACAAAAGGCTTTGTGTTTTAAGAAAGCAGATAATATTTAAAATTTAACAAACATAAACTGAATGTCTGATATGTTTTGGTGTTACTTCTACACTTTCATTCTGTATAATTTTCTTCTTCCACCACAGAGAAAACTGAGGCTCAATGAGGGGAAAGAAAGTGCCTAAGCCAGCGAATGGGAGAGCAGAGATTCAATTCCAGATTTTCTGTCTCTAAGTCCATTCTGCAACAGCTGCTTGTTGAGTGCTATTCTGACTTCTGGCTGGACCAGTTTTATTTGAAACCAAAACCAATGCTGTTAAATGCCCGAGAGCCAAGTATACTGGTTCACCGCACCCGACAACTGTAAGGTAGACTGCAGAGTTAAATGAAGAGTGTTTGGCTCACTTAACATGTTTCTGGAATGTTGTATCACCTGCCCATAAATTAAATGATCATTAAGTTTGGCTTTTTTTTCCTTATGAATTCTGGCTTAGAATTTCATTTTATTTGCGGACAGTGTAAAATCTCAACTTGTTGCCAAAAACATTCTTTAAAAAAAGAACAAATTTGTTTTCGACTATTATATGCACAGTTTTGTATCCATTTTAAAGTGTAACTAAAAAAAAAACTATGAAGAAGGAACACACATATAGTTTTTCTTTCCTAGTTGCCTATTCAACAGTTTAATTTCTTCCATTCACAATTCACAGTTCTAAATTCTCAATCTCCTTTTTTCATGAGCTGGAAGAAAATACCCTTTATTATTTGGTCTTATTCCTCAGCTATTATTGTTCACAACAAAAGGCTAATTTCTTCTACCAAGAGAAGAACCAAATCAAAATGCAAGACTTGACAATTTAGATTTCAGAGAGTTGTAAAAAAAAATGAATAGAATTCTTATGCACTAATTAATAAATAATTGCTTCATTCTCAAAACTTATAGCTTACTCTATAAATTATGTTACTCTGTTATCATTATTAAAATAGGAATATTTAGGTTCTAAGTAATAATATAGCACTTATGTCCTGTTAAACAACCCTGCCAATGATGGGCAAACTTTTTGTTTTCTCTAAATTTCAGATGGTAATTACATTACTCAGAATTTTCATTTATACTACTAATGAAATGCATTTTTTTTTTCTTTTTTTTGGCGAGGCAACCCTTGGTTGACCTCACAGATTGCAAGGACCTTGTCAGTTTACAATCCCTTATTTTATTTTTTACGCCTCCAGCACCTGGTCTTCCTAGGTGGTCTCCCATCTAAGTACTAACTAGGTCTGACCTTGCTTAGCTTCCGAGATCAGACGGGATCGGGTGCATATTCTTTTATAAATACCACTGTAATGAATAATGCTAAAAGAGAACCTCAAATCAAGAATGGAATTGTATAGTAGAGTGCTGAGAGATTTACTACAGCCCTTTTAATGATGTAGTATTTGATGGTGGCTTAACAATTCATAGGGTAATGGCTGCAAAAGTGAATGTTAAATACTTTGCATAACTGAGCTTCTACCACTCTAGGGGACAAGTAATTTGCTGGTCTCCATCCCTGACACTGATCTCTTGCTCAAGTTCACACAAATTCAAATAATGCCTACCAATAACTGATCATTATGTGTCTAGGTACATGCAGGAAATTAAATTAAACTCAGCAGTATACAGAGAAGTAAAGAATATAACCTCTGCTTTTCGAGGTTTCGCAATCTACTTAATTTAATCAAACATACCAGGAAAAGATTAGCACAGTAATTGTAAATGGCATGAAGGATGCTAAAATGACCACTTAATAATAGCAAAAGGGTTGGGGTGGGGGGTGCAAAGAAAAATAAATCCAAGTATCCAACAATAGGGGACTGGTTATATAAATCATGACTCATCCCTACAAAAACATAATACACAGCTAGGGAAAAAAATAGAGTCCTTAAAATGGAAGTTACATTGTTAATTAAAAGAGCAAGGTATAGAGCAGCACTAACTGTGTATAAAAGGGAGAAACAACACACATACACACAGTCATTTGCTCCTGAGTTTAAGAGGAAATGCACTGTCCAGTATGGTAGCCTAAAGCCACCTAAGTGTCTTCAGCACAGGCAATGTGCCTAGTGCGACTCAGAATTTAAATATTATGTAATAAATTTAAATTTCAAATATAAGTGTATATTCTATTAAAGACAACTCCTTTGTTTTATGCAAAACATTGCATTATATAATATATCATTTAAAGTGAATTTTTTAATGTAGTTCCTAGAAAATTTTAAATTTCACTTGTGGTTTGCATTATATTTCCATTGGAGAGCATGAGTATAAAGTATCCTACCAGAATTTGAGAACTGGTAACATTGATTGCCTCTGGGGAGAAAACCTGGGCGACAAGAACCAAGGGACTAGAGGGTGATCTCTGTTTTGTCACTTTTCTCTTTTAAATTTTGTGCTATTTGAATATATTGCCTATTTTAAAATAATGAATGATGTGACCTATAAAACACCACTATAAGGAATTACTGTCATTAGCATAATTATCAAATCAGTTTTGGATGGAGTATCTCTCCCAAAAAGCAACCATGGTACTTCTGAAGAGGTTATACATGAGCTTTGGCAGAAAATGCTTTCTAATAACCTAAGATCACAGAAGTATTTCACAAACTAAGGATACAAGAATTATCGATTGAACATAAGAGATTAAAGCCTTCAGATCTCAAACTGCTAGTTTGGTGCCAGCACAGTCTAGCATTTAGAACTGCCGCCTTTTCTTCCACCATCAAAGATTGTTTTTCATTTTTCCATTCACTGATGATATTTTGCCCATTTTCTTGTTCTTTTCTTCATCTATATCCCTAAATAAAAATTTAATTATCACTACATTTCCATTTAGCACAGCATGCATCTACTTAGATAACCGAAAAAGGAAAAAGGCCAGGAAAATTTTCCCCTTCGCAACCCATAAAAGTAACTTTTCAGCGAACAATAGCAGATCACAAAGGGCTCAATGAAAGGGAGTAAATGAGTATTATATACACAACTGAGATACACTTAATGTATTTAAATATAAAACAAAAAATCAAATTGCATAGGTACAGGGTATTACTATTTCCCCCAATTTTCTATTTTACTTTTTAAAACATTTTTAAAGTGTTGACATAGTTTTAGATCTTAAAATGCATACATCAGTGAAAACTGGTTCTCATTATCAGTGTTAAATTCGAAATGGGTGGTTCTCCAGGATTAAGCAATTTAAAAACCTCCGTTGTCAACTCCTACGCGGTCCCCTCTTTCCCTCACTCACTCTCCTTCCACCTCCACAATGTTTGACATAGGGCTGGGTTGGTGAGTATCATTCTGAGGAAACATTCCTAGGGCCACAGCAATCATGTGTGCAAAGCCATCCATGACAACTCAACCCTAGTGAGACAGGTTCCTCACTGGTCAGTCATTCGATCATCATAATAAACAGATGCTTTGACTAGGTTTGATCTAGAAAGCAAGGCATTCTCCATAGCCTTTAGCTATTAAAACAAAATAGCTAAGTGTCAGAATTTTAAAAATTGCTTTTTGACAGGAAATCTTATGAAATACCCTATGAAGACCAATAGGTGGGAAGAGATGTCAACCATGAAATTAAATAATCATTCCCTGCCTCCTAAACTGTGTATGCCTTCAGCATGGCACATCATTTCTTGGTACTCCAAGGCTGTCTCTTTAATACCAATGGGATTTGAGGTATCTTTGGGTTCAGACCATTCCAGTTAACTGTAGAAATCTAGTCTACCTTGCTTAGGTTTTACAATAACATAAGAAAACTGTGACTGCCTCAAATCCATGATATTCAAATATTCATTACTGCCAACTTTAACTTTTGATATGCTTGATATCTGTAAGAATACCCGCCCCCCAACAATAGATTTGGGTTATCAAAAATTATACCAAAAATTCACTCAATACCTTTGGATAACTTTTAGAATTGCCACTAATTCAGCTTGCATAATCTGGTTGGTAACGTGCATAACTATGATCACAAAAAAATGAAAAACCCAAATGTTATAACCTCAACTATGTATATGAAATCCTAAATTTGACTAAAAAGTTCTAAAAACACCTCTAAATAAAGTCAAGGCTATATACTACTTATAACCAGGGAACTAAGGTAGTTGGACACATGTTCCTAGGCTTTACAAGGATACCAGCTCAAACTCTGGGGCTGCATTTTCTTAATGTCATCTAAGAGTGAATTCCCTGTGTATTTCTACATACATATAGGACCACAAAGTGATGGTATGAATTACTCTCAGACATTGCTCCTTTCTTACAGGTTGTAATAGGTTCAAGATACAAAATTCTCCCCAATTAAAATGCCAGGGGGAAAAAATCAGTATATTTCCCTTTTTGGATCACTGTTGTAAGTTTTTTTCACCTGAATTTCCTAGAAGGGAGAAAATGTTCATAGGTAATAAACTATGCCCATAAAACTTGCCACCTTTTTGAGAAAAAGAAAACTGAGAAGACTGGTAGTGTAGGATCACAACATAAAATTTAAAAATTCGTTTCTTTTCACCTTCTCTTCCGCTTTCAGCTTTGCTCTTCTGAAACATAGCAAAAATGATTTTTGCTTTAAGTTAAAGCATCTATCTGCTCTCTGTGAATGGGCACATTATATAGGAACAAAAGATGGGGAGAAAGCACTCCCATAATCTGATATGACATTTCTGTAAAAATTAAATGACCCTTCGACACTTCGTGTGGTTTTGCTGCCAACTAATAACTGAATCTTGAGAATAATGCAAACTGTTTCAGACCACAAAATACAGATGTGTTTTTTTAATAGTGACCCTATCTCTTTCCTAGTTCTATTAAAGCAGTGATACTTGATTATCAGGCATAAAAAAAAAACCAAATGGTTGCTCTTCTCTCTGATATGTCCACTTTGTATAACTTACATCCACTTTTGCACAAAAGAGAAATTAATTCAATGGCTATTATAATTATCTTGACTACTGTGGACTCAATTGGTCAAGAAACTAAGGCACATCCATCAGACCAGCTAATGGCAGAGTGGTAGCCATTTTCAGATTCAGCAACTCAATTTCCTGTTTTTCCAGTGCATCTGAACTGATACATGTCTGTAGCAGCTGCTAAAACTCTAGCTCCTGTCACACAACTCCCTTTGGGCTCAACTAATACTTCCTTACTTCCACTTCTCCAGAAATAAAAACACGTGTTCAGGTTAGAGAGGGAAAAATTCTCAAAGAGTGGTGATAAGTGTCCCACCTAGGTCTGAGTATCTTAATTCTACTTCTTTACAAATATATCTTGGTCTAAATACAGAAGCTGTAATGTTAGCCTATGAAGTGAAATGGTATATTTAATTTTAACAAATATATCAGAATACATACATATTACTTGGTGTTAATCCGTCAAATTAGTTCCTGAATTGAGAAACAATGCACTCTTTCCAATGATACTATCATTTAAAAAAGATGTTCTGATGCCTTTGGCATGCAACTCTATTTAAAAGTCAACCTACATACCACATGAGAAAATCAGGATCATTTTATAGGCACAACCTTATTTTGGACCCAAACTATGATAACTCAGGTTCTTTTACAACTCCATTTCAGAGGCTTGCCTTTGAACCACTTTGATTATTTTCAAAAATCAAATCCCACGAATTTTGGTATTTTCACTCTTAATGTCCAAAGTAATTTTCTACAAGTCAGGAGCAATTACAAAGGCAAACCTCTGTCCTATCAACCCATACTTCCCATACTACTACTTCTTTTTTTATTATTATTAATTGTTTATATTATTTCCAAAGCTCTGATTTCAATGGGGGTGTCCCAATAGGGAGGGAACAAGAATAACAAGAGAAAATTAAAATAAGGGATTCAGAGATAATTGTTTTCCCTGTTCTCCTATTCTCCTAACACCTCCATTCTCAATATTTTACAACCACAAACCTGAAAGCCTTAATGGGGTGACATTTTTTTTTTCTAGAGAGTAGGTAGTTAAGAAACTGACCCAATTTCTTCCCACTAAATTCATGAAAGCCTGCCTCTGAGTTATATCCCTGAGCCATACAGCATGAAAAGACACAGATATAATCAGGATATTACCCATCACGGGGCACCACACATATTGGAAACTCAAATACTTTCATTTATTGCCTATGAAACTTGGAAATTCTGATCTTTGTAAAGGTTTATAACTATTTAAAATGTGGTTAAAAATTACAAAAAGCAGTAAGTTTTCAGATTTCTGAGTTAAGCTTAAACTATTTTTCTTGCCTTTGCATCTTTTGCTATTTGATACTGAGAATCCCAATTAAAACAATTCCCTTGTCAAATTATTCTATAATTCAATTCTGTAACTTTCTCATGTTTAAAGTCAATAAATAGTTTTAACTTATTGAAATGTACAAATAGCATTGTGAACTGAAATTATATATATATATATATTTTAAAAGTTCACTCTAGCATTTTTCTAAAAACTAGTAAGTTTTTAAGAGCCTTTTCCAAGGGGCTCATTCCTCAGCTATGAAGTTTGTAGGCAAAACTGAAGGCATTTGGCCCTTTATAAATAGCCATGGGAAACTTCTTTCTCCCATACTTTGAGTTTGTTTTTACTGTAACAGATGGGAAAAAAATTTAGCAAAGTCATAAAAAAAAAAATAGAAGTCTTACAACAACTATCATACTAACATTAGAACACTAAAAGCTTAGAGATAAGTACTATCTTTAACAACAACAAAAATGCTTGGTGGAAATTATAAAGACAGTTTGACTTAACTCATAAAATAGGTATGGACTCAAAAAACTAAACAGGAACTCCTTCTACCTTGGGTTCAGCTCCTAGGCACATCTGTTTCTAAACATCTTAACCATATATGATCAGTCATTTTTTGTAAAAGTTCCTCCAGCACAGTTTAGAACTTCTCTTTAAAATATATTCTAATATCTTATAAATGTTAAAATTCCACAGTGCTTACCAAGGGGCTAAGCCTAAGGGTTCGCTTGAAAAAGTATATATATATCAATTACTAATCACCATTCTGCAAAATCTCTTCCTATAAGATATACATTGCTTTATGCAAACAAAATATAAATAATTTTGTACTCATTTATTTTTAAGTTCAATACTTAGAGGTCTCTCCAGGAAATAATTTCGAGTTAAATATCCACTACTTCATTTACCAATTTCATTGATTATGCCAGAGGGTCAGCAAATTTTTCCTGTATGTGGGCAGAAGACAAATAATTTTAGCTTTTCAGGCCATACATTCTCTGTCTGGATACTCAGTTATAATGTGAAAGCAGCAATAAACAATATACAAATGAGTAGTTATGCTTTTGTGTCAATAAAACTCTTTATAAAAACAGTAGAGGATAAGAGATTGGTATCCAGAATATATAAAGAACTCCTGAAACTTAACAACCAAAAGAAGCAAACAACCCAACTGAAAAAAAGTCAAAATACTTGAACAGACATTTCTCAAAAGAAGAGATATGACGGACAATAAACACATGAAATACTGCTCAACATCACTAATCATTAAGGAAATGCAAATAAAAGCTACAATGAGATCCATCTTACACTTATTAGGGTAGTACTGTAAAAAGACAGAAAATAACAAGCATTGATGAAGATGTAGAAAAATGGTAACCCATCTTGGGACTGTAAAATGGTACAGCTACTATGAAAAACAGTATAGCAGTTCTCAAAAAAAAAAAAAAATTAAAAAATAGAATGACCATATATCATCGAGCAATTCCCTTTCTGGTTATATACCCAAAGTAATTGAAATATATACCCAAAGAGATATTTGTATACCCATGTTCCTAGCAGCATTATTCACAATAGTCAAAATATGGAAGCAACCTGTGTCCATTAACAGATGAATAGATAAGCAAAATGTGATATATACATACGATAAAATATTATTGTTCAGCCTTAAGGAAATTTTGAAAAATGATACAACATGGGCGAACCTTGAAGACATTATGCTAAATAAAATAAGCTGGTCACAAAAAGACAAAGACTGTTTGATTCCATTTATATGAGGTGCCTAGGGTGGTCAAAATCATGGAGACAAAAAGTAGAATGGTGATTTCCAAGGGCTGGGAGGAGAGGAGAAGAGGAGTTATGTTTAATGGGCATAGAGTTTTGCAAGATGAGAGGAGTTCTGAAGATGGATAGTGGTGACAGTTGCATTATAATATGAATGTACCTAATAGCACTCTATTGTACACTTAAAAATGGTTAAGATGGTAAATTCGATGTTGTGTGTATTTTACCACCATAAAAAAAAAAAATGGAGGGAAAGAGAAAAAGTAGAAGGCCCATTTCTACCTTCTGGATGTGGTTTGCTAGGCCATAGTTTGCTTACCAGAAAGTTCAACTATTACATTTTAAGTTCTAAGCATAAACATAATCTTTTAAAGTTAGCATCAAATATCATTTCTACACTAACATCATATTCCTTAGTTTTTTTTCCTGCATAGTTACAGAAAAGTTCTTTAGTAAAGCTCTTAAGATCAAAAACCAATCCCAGTGCCTAGAAAAACATGTTTTACATAAAATAAAGGCTCACAAATTTTGACTAATTAAATGAAAGCAGTTGTCTCAATAACATGAATCTTGGCATTGATTATTATATAAATAAATCTTTATGTAAGGCCTATTATATAAATATTGACATTTCAACAATAAAGGTCATATGTTATTCAATCACTCTAACACATTCAAAGAAAACTAGAATATGAACAAGAAGTCTAGCATCATCTTAACAATTTCATTTTTCTTTGATAATCAAAAATCCTAATTTTGAAATTACACTATAACTTTAATAGCTGACTAATAGGAAAAATGAATATAGATTATCATATGACAAAAAGCTATGCATTTATGATGAATTAAGTTAAATTATCCCCAACACATGAAAATGTTAAATATGATTTTGAAGAAATAAACCAAATATGTAAGTTCCTTCTAAATGCTAGGCATGGATTTCTTCATATGCATTAGAATATGTAGTTTTTTAAAATATATATATATATATAATACAAACATGATTTTTTTAAAAAATCAAGACGAGGCATTTACAAAGCCACTTTAAATAAAAATATTCTTTAGCCATTCAGTGTAATCCATGGTGGCAAACATACTGAATGACAACAGGCCTAGTGATAAAGGGCAGTTGGGGATCAGTCTTTGTTTCTATTGCTCTTTCATCCCTTAGAGTTGTGTAGCCTTGAGTTGTTAATTAAGATCTTTGAGCCCTAGTTTCCACAACTGTAACAGTTAATATACTTTCTCAAAAAGAAGTAGGAATTTTTTAAATAACATCACTGTAAAGCAACTAAATGGATCTTTAAAAAGTCAGAGTAAAGCTGAGAGTTCAGATCTTGAGTTCCCTTAAAATGTTTAATAGCAGCCTCCTTTCATTCTATTTACAGTTTCATCTCCATACCGCCTGTTGATATCTATGTAATCAAAGGTTCTCAGATATGGTTGCCCATTAGAATCACCTGAGCAGCATTTTAACTCTCCATGCCCTTGTCCCAGGTCAGGTAAAATCAGAATAGGTAGGGTTGCCAGAGCATGGGTATTAATTAGTATTAAAGATTCCCAGGTAATTCTTGTGTTGAAACTCAAGCATTTAACTTCTCAGTAGTCAATAAATGTTGGCTACCAAGAACTTGGTTTGTACAATCAGTGAACTTTAGAACCAATAAAGCATCCAAATGAAAATTTAAGAAAGCAGCTGCTAAATCATTCATTAATGTTTACTACATCTTCAAATAACGCCATAGCTCCAAAGCTGCAAAATTATAAGGTAGTAGGCGTTTTTATCCTGACTATCCTGAAAATTTGTTTCAGAATTAAAACATTTAAATTTCCTTGAAGCAAGGTCAACTACACTGTTGACATTTAAATTTCAGAGTTTTGTTTTTGTTTGTTTTTTTTTTTTAAGCATTATCTGATTATCTGTATGGGCAAGTAAAAAACACAAGCACTAGTAGCTGTAAAGACAAGGTACCCAAGATGACTCTCTGAAATTTAAATGTATCATATTTTGGTTAGAAAAAGATTAAAAGCAATTAATGCAATGAACTCGGTAACTAGTCCTAGGTTCTCCTTCAGGTTTTGCCACTAATTTGCTATGGGACTTCAGCATAGTCAGCATCTCTGGCCTTCAGATTGTCATTTGTAAAATATGGAGTTGCGCTAAATTTCTTTAAAATGACCTGTTACAATAATGTAAGACTTGGAAAATTACAGAGGGATTCTTTAGAACAGTGATATACAAAGATAAGGTGTAAACTAGGCCTCATAGGTTATTAGCGTAATGAGTCATGATTTAAGTAGTTTTATACTAAGGAATTTACTTCCCAAACCTAACAATTTATTATAACATATTGACTGAGATTGCTTCCTACTGCTTCCCAAATACCCATATCTGGGATAATTATTTTTCACAATTAAAATCTTTTTAGTGTTTTGGATTTTTGAGAGCAAAAAAAAGCAATACTGAATATCCAACAAATATTATGTAATAGGCACTTGGGATACACTAAGGGACAAGATATGCAAGTGAAAGAAGACAGATAAGCAGAGAATTTTTTGTTTATACTTTTCAGATAGTGATAACTTATCTGAGTAGAATAATGTCAGGTAAAATGACGTTTTTTAGATAAAATGTTGAAGAATTTTTCCAGATGACCCTCCTTAAATTTGGAGAGGGGAGGGCAAAATACCTTTAAAAAGTATTCTTTATATTTGAGAAATTAGATAAAGCAGTTTTGTACATTCTTTTAAAGAACTTATTATTTTATCCTTTAAATTCTCAAAAGTAAAATTTGAATTATCTTAACGATAGTCATGCTTATCACAAGAAAGCACTTACCATTTCTTCATCTCGGAGCCATCTGATCTCACCTATTTACTCAAAAGTATTACTTGATTTCTAAACACCCGTGTTTTTTGTGTATGTGCATATTCTGTTTTTTTTTAAGTACTTTAACATAATCCATTTTCGAATGCACCAATTTTATTCTATCTTATTATATGGTTCCTGAATAACATTTCAGTAGTCTCGAAAGCTGTCTCATCTTCAATTTACAAAACTCAAGCTCCATTTAGAGGCTCACGCTTTTATAACTAATATCTTTCTACCAATGTATTTTACTCATACGTCCTAATTCAAAAATGTATGGAAGAATATATGATAATTTCTAAACAATGAAAAAACTGGGGAATGAATAGGAATATAAGTCAACAATAATAGAGCTACTTGCAGAGAGAAGATAACTATTTGTACAAGTGAAAGAATTAATTCATACACTACAAAGTTTCCTCTACCTAAGCATTATATTAAATATCTTTTAAATTAGTCATGTTGCTTTGAGACATTTCCATGTTTCCTCTAGACAACTGCCAATGTTCGCATGGACTCTGATGAATATACATGCTGTGACTTGCTTCTAAGGAAACGCCTGTCATGTTCCAGGGAAAAATGACTTCTCTACTCTTAAATCAGGAAAACTGTACAACTCTCATTCATTAGTAACAAAGTCGATTTTTCCTTAACGTTTCTTTTCTAGAATGTTTCTATTCTCTTCAGGGCACTTCTGCGTTCAGATTTTCAGGAAAGGAATTGAAGTGGGGAAACACAAGGAAAAAGTTATACTACATCAAAGGGGTTTCCCACTTGAAAAGTTCAATTAGCACCCGTGTTAAGCTTTCACTGTTTACTAAGACCAAGGTTATTTCCACGTTCTGTCCATCTCTTGCAGAACTACCTGTTCTCACTACTGTTTACCCAAAAGCTTAGCAAAGTGATATTAGCATATCTGGCAGGAAGACATGCTTCATTTAATATTAACTCACCATGTGACAGCCCCTTCCCCTCCAATCTCTGCTCAAACACGTGAGGTTACAAAGAAAAGTATGGTTGTTTGCAGTCTGACTTCGCGCTAGGCTCTGGCACCAACAATTGGTCACAAGCACACACACCCCCAATCAGAGGCGCGCACCCCGTCGGGTCCCGGAACTGTCATGCGGCTGACAGCTGGCACACTCTCCCACTGCCCTCCACCCGCTCGCAGAAAGCCCCTTCCTTAGTCACCTTGACATTGCTCACGTGCCTGGGCCTCAGCTCTCGACCTACGAAACTTTTTACCCCTTCCTAGAAGCTCACTTACAGGTATCTCCCGCCGCTCCCCCAGAGCCCCAACAAGGAGCCCTTTGTTACAATTTTTGCTCCCGGACTCTTCGCCCAATCCCTGGCATTCAGCCGCTCTTTAGCGACTCAGAGCAGCCCAGCAGGAAAGTAATGAAAAACTACCGGGATCCCCAACCCTGTGCGGTCTCCGAGGAGGCGGTGGAAGCAGCCTCCTCGGCCGCGTGTCGGTTGGCCGGAGAGTCAGGCCGCTGGCAGGGCAGCGAGTCGCCAGCCAGGTAAACGTCGAGGCCTCGCCGGCCTCGCCGGCCTCGCCCTCCCTGAGCGGCGGCACCGCACTCGGGGCTTACCCGGCGGGGCCGGTGGGCGGCGTGGGCGCCGCCGGGGCGTCTTGCGCGTTCGGGGCTCGGCCGTCCATCGCCCTGCGGACCGCTGCGCGGGCTCCCGCTCCCAGGCGGCGCGTCACTGCTGAAGTGGGAGAGGCCAGACGGTCAGGGCGGGACACGCGCCTTCCCGAGGCCAGAGCAGGGCTGGCCGTGCGTCAAGAGACCGCCCGAGCCACCCAAACCCGGGCCGGCCCGCCTCCCAAGTGCGCTTCCACCTGCGGGCCCGGGCTCCCAGCCCGCGGGCGCCGGGAGCTGCGGCGGCAGGAGGCGGTGCTGCAGCCCCCGCCCTGTGGGGTGGACTAGGTAGCCATTAGGCGCCTTTCGGGGAGGCAGAGGAGCTGCCCAGGTTGGAAGGAGGAGGAGCGGGGCAAGGGGCAAGGCACACAGGCACGGCCGCCACGCCTGCAGCGCACCCCCGGGCGTACAAACAGAACGCCCTGGGAAAACTTTTCGCTAAGGAAAGTTGGGAGAGCTCGTTTCTTTTTCTCCACCCAAGGCTCCTACTTTCTTTTCAGAAAGAGACAGTGGCTCGCCTGTTCTTTCCCGCGCCTTCCTTCCCCACTCTGCCCTCCCCCGACCCCGCTCTAGCAGTTCGGCTCTCGAGCCAGGACTTGAAGGGAGGAGAAAGCGGCAGCCTCGCCGGGGCTCAGACCAGCGCGGGCCAGGCCGGGCCGAGGCGGCGCCTCCCCCTGCCCCGCGGGCGGGGTGCCGGGAGCTCGCTGGGCTCTGCGGAGCCTCTCCCCAAACCGGCTCACTCACCCTGCCCCATTTCCCTTCCCAGAGCCAGGGAGCTCGCTGCCACCTCCTCTGGCCAGCCACCTAAAAGTGGCGAGGAGGCTTGGCAGCATCCGAGCGAGAGAGGCAGCGAGCCAGAGAGAGAAATGGGGCGGGGATGGACTAGTACCGAGTTGGAATTTCCTTCCCCCAGGGCTTCGGGTTTTTGGGGTCCAGCTGGGGAAGCCGAGCGGAAAGGAAACTCCCAGGCGGAGTGTTCCCATTCCCACCGCTAGGGCGTCGATTCGGGAAGTCCGGCGCGCCCTAGTGGGACAGGTGAGGAGGAGGGGAGAGTGGGTACCTGCCCTGTAAGGACCCGAGGGAGGATCCCGGCGGCCGTGGAAACGCGGAGAGAAACTCGAAGAACGGGGCCTGCACCTTTCGCGACCAGGGTGGTTTTTTGTTTTGTTTTGTTTTTTTTCGATTTTCAACCTGACCTCTAAGATTGCTATTCTGTTAAAAGCGTACCTGTGACACTGATCTTTCTAATCGGGGGCAAATTTAAACTTGCCCAGTCTTTAGATGCTTATTTATTTATTTGTTTGTTTATTCCTTTTCGCCTGTAGCAGCGGTGACGTGAGGACTGGACAATATTATGTCCGAGGACAATCTATAAATTAAGAAACAAATGATAGATTTTATTCACCTCTTGGAAATTAGAAATAATCACATAGACTATGTGATTATTTCTTCGTGCCTTTTTGTAAGTTTTGGTTCCCACTTACATGCATACTCTTCAGATGATTCTTTACACCTGGCAAACAGGTATATTTGCATATCTTTATATTATCATAAATGCCAGTCGTTGTAAGAGACAAGTCAATTTTGATGAGTCCAAAATCTTGCTTTCAGAATAATAACGTGAAATTAAGAAATTTAAACGGCAGTTTAAATTTTTAAAAAATATTTCAACGAACTGTTATGGAGAGGTTAGATGAAAGAGCATCCTAAAAGTGACCTCCACTGTGGTATTAGTAGAAAATAACGAATCTGTTAACCACTTCACTCCAATGATAGGATAACATTTGGTAGGTGGTAACAATTAAATTGATATTTGGACCAATGTTTGACCAAATGCTTCTTTAGTTATTTATTCATTATAGCAACCAAAAATATGCTGAAAATGAGTATTATACTAATACCTAGCAATATACCATCTGTCTATAATGGGTAGTCATTAGTATTTATTCTTTTCTGTTCATAATATATTCCTTTTAGTGTATTTTTATATATGAAAAAAGTGGCTTATTTAGATTACAATATGGGAACCATATGAAGAAAGTTGTGTTTTAATATTTTACCTAATATTAATCAAATCTATTTAAATATACCTGGCTTTTAGTCTTTAAACAACTTGGGTTAAACAATTTCATGACTCAATTATGCTTCTAAATGACTAGCTGCTTGCAGACAATAATACAAACATTGAGTAACAGTGAAACTACTTAATGTCTGTAATTTCAATCACAGATCCAAGATTAAACTTTAATTAGTTTCAACCTTAATGTATGACACGCGTCTAATATTATTGGCTCCATTAGTCTAATCTGAAACCTAATACATTTTCATAACATTTCATACTACTGAAAGGCACTTTCAGTGCTCACCAATTTTTCCTGTCTTCCTTCTGGTCTTAAGCATAGAGAAAGATTACATTTTCCACTCCACTGAAATTAGGTATAGCAATGTAACTTGTTTGGATAGGTAAATGTGAGCAGATGTGAAATGTTTCATTTTCTGGTGAAATCACTTAAAGGCCAGTACTTGACTCCATGCTCTCTTCCCTCATTGCTGCAATTATGGAATTGTGTATTAAGATGAAGGTAGCATAGGACTGAAGGGTCCTGTAAAGCTCAGCACAGCTGCCCTGGAGAGCCCCAAGACCTACAACAGAATCTACGTAAGCAAGAAATAAACTTATGTTGGGTTAAGACACTGAAATATTGAAGTGGCTTGTTACCCACTATTACTTAGCTTACCTTAGGTACAGTAGTCCCGGCCTTATCCATGGTTTTGCTTTCTGCCGTTACCTATGGTCCACAGCAGTCAGAAAATATTAAATGGAAAATTCTAGAAATAATTCATAAGTTTTTAATTAAGCACCATTATGAGTAATGTGATAAAATCTCACAAGTCCCACTCCTTCCCGCCCCTAACATGAATTACCTCTTTGTCCAGCATATCCATGCTATACATGCTCCTGCCTGTTAATCACATAATTGCCATCTAGGGTTATCAGATTGTCACCATACGGCAGTGCTTGTGTTCAAATAACCCATATTTTGCTTAATAATGGCCCCAAAGCACAAGAGTAATGATGCTGACAATTCAGATATGCCAAAGAGAAGTTGTAAAGTGATTCCTTTAAGTGAAAAGATATGTACGTATAGGAAAAAAAACATAGTATAGAAAGAATTCGGTTCTATCTGCAGTTTCAGACATTCACTGGGGGTCTTCGAAAGTATCCCCATGGATAAGGGGGCACTACTACATAAACATAACAATTTTAACCTCTGAATTCCTTGACTGCATAGGAACTATTTATGACAATCTTTTATTTGGAAGATTATTAAAACATAGTTTTATATCTGGTAAATATAAGGCTACTTTTCTTTTCATATATTTTAATCTGGATTAAGTATTGCCTCATAGCTCCAGGCATAATTCTTATGCAGGTTATAAATTTTGCAGTCTGTCAATTCTATAGAAAAAGCTGAGCTATTACTATTGCTGACACTATTTCAACACCAAGAGTTTTCTTCCAGTTCTTTCTGAAAGATCTCACCTTTTTTTTTTTTTTTGAAACAATGTTGGAGGAAGTTGCAGAATATAAGAAGTGGAACATGCTAATGGTAGTTTGAGAATACAGTTCTTCCACTTGGGAGTTCTGTATTTCAATTGAAATTGGCTATAGACGTCTAGCAACAAAAACACAATAAATTGCCTAGTTATTTCAGCATTAAAATGTCTTTAAATTTTAAAGTAAATTCAATTCAGTGAAGCTAACCATTTTACAATTTTCATAGTTTTATTTGTGGAAAATCATACTCCCACGTTTGAAGAAATATTTGGAAATAATCTTGTAATTTTTAGTTTCTTCATCAGTAAGACGGTGATAAATTAGCATGATATTCTATGTTGCAAGTTTCAAATTATGAATAAATATAACAAATAATTGTATTCTATAAAAAAAGTTTAAATGTAACAGATACATATCATACAATGTTAACTCTGAGAAAGACTTTAGAGATTGTCTGCTCAAACCATCCACTACGTTTATTGGAAAAACCGAGAAGTATAAATAGGATTGTCAGATTTAGTAAATAAAACCACAGAATGTCCAGTTAAATTTTAAATTCAGTTAAATAATGAATGATTTTCGGCACAAGTGCTATGCAGTATTTAATTATACTAAATAATTGTTGTTGTCTATCTGAAATTCAAATTTAACTGGGCATCCTATGTTTTATATGAAAACTCTACCCATAAACGTATCATAATTCTTTTCAAAAGACATGCAGCTTACTATATGCCGATACAGGAATATAATCTGAACATTTAAGGAGTTTAAAGATAATGCCTACAAGAAATTAAGTTCTATAGTAGCATGTTTTAGAAAAGCAAAATAGCCATATTTCATAATCATTATTTCATAAAAACTTGAAAACATTCTATCATGTAAAATGGAAACCTTTGAATCTATTGACTGTAGTTACTGAGCACTGAATTACTTCTATCTCTCAGAATTTGAAAAATGCTCATATTTAAAAATCAATTTCTTTTTTTGTTTTGCTAAAACATGGGTAGCTCAACTGGTCATCACTGTTAGCCAGAACTGAATAGCAGCAATTCATCAAGCCATGTTTTCTGAATAGTTTTAGTCAATAATTAGTCATTTTTAAGTGCAGTAAAATCTTAGCTAAGAAAAAAATGAGAATTAGAATCCTTTAGAATCATCTTATAGCTCTATTCTGATCTAAACTTGATGTTTTAGATTGTTGTCACTTATTTTATATTTTTATTACCACAGCTGTCTTTATTCATTTTTGTGTGGAACTTAAACAAATCCAAGACTTTAGCACTGAAGTGTTAGTATAATAACCAGTCTCAGTTGCAGAGGGAGATAGGGCTGTCACTTATGGGGTTTCGTGAAAACTGATGCAGGGGCTCCTGAGTTGGCCTTAACTGTTGAGGTCATCAAAGCTCTTAGGCTTCTCCATTTCTCCTTGAGTAAATTTATCTTTTTTATATATAAATTTCCAATTTAATCATTTTATAGAAGCTTTAAAAATTATTGACATAAAGTTGATAATAATGACCTATTTTTTAGTCTCTAAGAAAGCTAAAATTAACATGGCATTTTTCATTCCAAATACATTTATTTATGTCTTCTCTCTTTTATTCTTGTAAATCTTGTCAGAGGTATGTCAATTTTACAAGACCCTTTTAATAATCCAACTTTTGGCTTTGTTGATATCTACTGCATATTTATTTCCAAATTTTTAAAATGCAAGGCATTGCTCTGTGAAGTGGGCCCTGGGAAAGGTCAAATTGAGATTAGAAGTCAATTTATCAGGCAGGTTATAGAGATGATACCTGAGTGGGAAATTAGACCAATGTTTTAGATACCCTTCAAATCTAAGAATCTTCGTTTTTGAGAGCTGGGTTATTTGGCAAGAGTAATAGTTGTAGCTAACTCCAAATTGTAACTTTCTTTTATAAAAGTATTCCTTAGAAATATGAAATTAGAAAATAAAAGATCTTAAAATTCTGTAAAAGGGACTTTATTAAGGAATGCAAACTATAATACATGATGCCTTCCAGCAAGCCATAAAGAAAGAGAAAATCTCTTCCTAATGTTATAGTAATAATATGTTTGATATTTGTTACTTGTAAGGTGGTAAAGAGCTCCATATATTTTAAATATGTAATTAATTCTTGTGACACATAAGGCAAAGAGAAGGCATAATTATTCTTATTTTAAAAATGAATAAAATGCAGCTCAAATTTTTTATAGGATTACCCCTAAGGACACACAAATGAATGGAAAAGTAGTGCTGATGTCTCCACATTTTTAATAAAGAACGCAGACATTAGCTTACCATAATGACAGGAACTACTTTTAAATTACTTAAGGAATCTAACATTATTTTCAGTTATTTTAATATTGGATTAATCTTATAATAATCACTTACTAAAATAGAGTAAAAATGGATTAAAATATCAAATTTCTCTCATAAAAATAATCAATTATGCCAGGATGGCGTTAATTAAAATACTATTTTATAAGAAAAGTGTAATATGCAGATAAAGTCTGTTAATTCTTAAAATAAATTTCTAATCAGCTACATATATTGTGAAATCTTTTAAGAAAAGATGGATGGATAAATCATTTTTTAAATAATGCATCAAAACGCTGTTTGCTTTTGTCATATTGTCTTCATAAGTAAATGGCACATTTAGGTGAACAATATTTTTTTATAATTATTTTAACTCAAGTTAACTAAAGCTATCTTTATTGTGTAAAAGCTCGTAGAAGATGATATTAAATACCTAGTACTTTGGGGGCAAGGGGTTACTAAATATAGATAGATTAATAAGCTCTTAAAATAACAGCTAGATGGTAAATGGGACTATTTACAGAGTCTGGTAACTATTTTTATGTTATTGGTGTTATACATTTTGTTTGATTTAACATCTCAATGTATTTATACATATAGTTTTACTTATACATTTTAGTATTATAATCATATTACATATTTACTATCTAGTGTTATACATTTACTATTTATTTATAGTTATTATTTACATTTACTATTAGGTATTTAATAGAACTATATTAACAAAAATTAATATTCAGACCTAAACAAAATACACTATTTGGTACTTGATAAATGCCTGCTATAATGATTTACACCAATAAATATGTCAAGATTCAAATATGATGTTGACAAAAATCCTGAAGGATGACTATTACAATTCCCATTTTGACTCTCAGAGAGGTAAGAAAGATACCATGCCTAAACAGACGAGCAGAGCAAATATTTAAATATAAATCAAAATATTTAACTTATGATAGGCCAATAATTATGTTAATAAAATCTTGCTTAAAGCAGAAGTTAAAAGAAGTATATGGATAAGGCCACAGTTATGGAATTTTAAAATTCTGTGACATTTCTAGAATTTGGTCTTTATCAATGGCAGAAGATTTCATAACTGGATGAGCAGCAGAATCACTTGGTGTTCATGTTAAAAATATCGATTCCTAGTCTTCCCATCCTCTCCCACCCTGCCCCTTCAGCCTAAATGTAAAGTACACCTCAAAACATGAGACCCTCAGAGTTAAGCAATAATGAAAAAAATATATACAATATTTTATTGCCCCTTATTTATCGCTATTGATACAGAAATTGGGGGACATTTCAAATGATTATGAGATTCCTGACTGTAGAGAGAACTTCTTAAGGATATCAACATTTCCAGTGCTTAGCACAGAATTTAGTATGCATCCTGTCCATTATATGTTTATTGAATAGACAAAGTGAAAAAAATAAATAAAATGATAAAACAAGGTTCCTGCCTTCTAGCAGCTTGCTTCTTTTCCTGGGTTTAGTGCGACATGAAACCACAGCAACACACAAAGATATTCTTAAGTGTAACAGGAGGCTCAGAGAGCAAGTATTCCAAAAGTTCTGAGTTAGAAGAAATCTGTGGAAGGCTTTAAGGAGACAGGCCTCAATATATGTAAATTTAGTTAGATGAAATACAAATGCAAAGCATGCCTGGCTGTGGAAAGCTTAGATGAATGAAAATAAGAAATGAGTTCTCAATCTTAGTGACAACGTGGACTCAGTCTAAAGAGACTGGGCACTTGTTAGAAAACTGAAGAATGAAATGTCAAAACTGAGGGAGAACTTTGAATTCAAGAGTGAGATGTATGTATCATATAAAAGGCTAAGTGCATTTGATAAGCGATAAAAAATGTGTACTAGAATATTCAGAATTTGAGAATTTCACATATACACAAGAGAGGGCAAAGGGAAATTGCTAGGCTTCCCAAAGTAGGCTTTTTGGGAGAGTAAAATAATGCTGTCCTTTTTACATGTGTAATTTGAGACAAAGTTCAGAATTATGTCATTTCTAATGAATTTTCATTGCTATGTATGCCTTTGTTAAAATGAAAAAAGCACTCTATTTACAGTGCCTTAAAATAGAAATTGATGTGCTCTGTAATGTTTTTGACTTTCACACTCTCTGGGTCTTTCCTCAATCTCAATGTCTCTTCCAGTTTGAACATCCACCATTTTACCTCCCACCTCTGGATCACCACTGACCCTCAAAAGGCACAAACTTACATTTGCTCTACCGTAGGATTTTAAAAACTAGTCATGCAAACTCTGCAAAGATTTTCTCTTTTGAAATTGAAATAAACTTGAGACTAAGACAGGCAGTAGCCTGCATATATTAGTTTCTGACCCAAATTATACATTTATGATTCCTTGGGGGAAAAGTCTTAGGGAAAAAAGCAAACCCATTTTCACAAAAGTCTTATTTCTTGAATATCACTGCCTTATTATACTTGAAAACCTGGGGAAAAAATGGAGAATTTTGTTTAAGATATTTCCATTTAAGTTTAACTAATTTTGTGACTCTATTAAAGAACTCAGACCTGTCCTCTTTGGTCAGCCCTGTGCTGGAAGATTTTGG
Source organism: Pteropus medius (assembly GCF_902729225.1). Taxonomy (NCBI): domain Eukaryota; kingdom Metazoa; phylum Chordata; class Mammalia; order Chiroptera; family Pteropodidae; genus Pteropus; species Pteropus medius. The sequence continues at coordinate 27,016,571 of NW_024354875.1, forward strand.
CTGCACTCAGAGAACTCCGCTCCCAGAGAAACTCTGGGCACTTGAAAGAGCTACGTGTAGAAACAGACAGCTCTGATGCAATCATGAACAATACGAATTCATAATGAATTGTAATAGATAGTGTCAGCCAGCACTGGGGAGGACAAGACTCTAAAAAGATTATTTAACTCTTCCAAATTGGCTTCTTTGCAGTCACTTTTTAAGCAGTCTTTTGGATGTACTCAAACAATTTCAAGTCATCTGTCTTCTGCAAAGAAGCCAAGAAATTAATAGTCATCTTTAAAAAATGAAATAGCCAGTTGTTTACCAGCAAAATGAGTTTATTCAGGAACAGCAGAAAATGTAATTCCAGACAAGCAAGCTATAGCAAAACCATAGGCAGGCCGAGAGAAGAAAGGAAAAGAGCAACTTTTTATTCATAAAAGAGGGAAGTTGGATGAAGCTGTTAGAAACAAAACTTCCATTAGAGGAAAATGGAATTTCGAAATGTAGTGGCTTCTCATTAACTGAGTCATGGCTTATCATTGGATGGGTCTGTTGCCAAGCAAGGAGAAAATCTCCCTTTTTCCCGCTAGAGTAGTAAAGTAAGCTCCTTCCTGTTGGAGTCTGCAAGGTGTGGTAAGAGGTAGTGTGCAAAAGCTCCCCTTTTAGGGCTTTGTGACTCCATTTTGAATGAGGTTTCCTTTATTCATTTTCACAGTAGCAACCAACTACCATACAGTTAAGACTTACTAAGTTCCAGGCACTGCATAAAGCACTTTGTAGACATTGTTTAATAGTAAAAAAAAAAAACAAAAACAAAAACCAACCTATAGATAATAGTATAAAATAATACCTTTATTTTACTGATGAGAAAACTCATAATCGCTGTTATAAAAAGCACTTCAGAATATTATAATAAAAATGAGCCAATGGTAGCTATTTCACAAATGTAAGGTGGGTAGCACAGCACTATGACAGGCTCTTATTAGGTGATGCTATTGATTTTCTATATAAATAGTAATATTGACTCATAGCATAGCATTTCACATCAAAGAAAAGAGGGCCATGGCCCATGACAGACAAACAAAGGTCCCATCCTTCACTAGTCTTTTAATTTCTGTCCTATACTCATTCAAATGTATTTTTATCAAATAGCCACGATTGCCTTTAATAAGATATTAAAGGAAGCTTTGGTCAGATACGGTGGAAACAAATGAGATTTATTCTTTTCCAATTTCCTATTAAATTAAATATATACTTGAATTTTCATTGTATAATTCTGAACTTAGTGCCTCAAATGAGTTCTATAGATGTCCATTTTTTACTGGACATACCTCATACTTTTACTGTAGGGTAAGTTCAACAGTTATTCAAAAAAATTATTTTTTCAGAAAGGTCTCAATTTGCATTGATACATTACCAAAATTATTGCTCTTTATTGGAGAGAGGCCTACTTCTTTTTAACTACCCTGTAAAATGAAGGTTTGCTGGACTTCTATTACCAAGAAGTCTAAATCGTACCCACTACTCTCAATACTGGAATTTATACAATTATAGGAAATTGTGTTACTTTATTTTGTAGCTATACTTAAAGATTTCTTTCTAATTATTATTTTTCTCAATAAGAAAATGTATAATGTTAATCATTCTTTTCATTTAAAAAAAGCAACATTCATTTAACAAAAAATGCATAAATGACTCTACTTGTACAACCATTTTGTGTACATATGAGACAGTTTTCCTTGAGACTGTAATTTTTCTTTGTGTAATGCTGCAGCACATGAGGTATTTATCTACTTGAGAGATCAAAGTTGTGCAAATATTTTATATTCACTGTTGTATTAAATAAATAAGCAGACCTGTCTAACTCTCAAGATTTATCATAAAGTTCAAAATAAGTCAAGTTAGTGATAAATTCAGGGAGATGTTTCTGACTCTAAAGCTTCTTTAAAGATTCTTGCTTATGCAAGGTACATGTGAAAATGAATCACAGTCACACCACTAATGATTTGTACCTGCCATTTATGATTACTGGTATTTAACATAATTATCAAAAATCATGATTCAGAATGTGAAAAGCCACACAAGGAAAACAGGCCAGTTCTGATATGTATCATGTGTAACCAAGACAACCAGTCTTTTGTTTGTCTACTGGTTATGAAAATGCTTACTCCATAAATGACTCTAGTACAGCCAAAGACTACCCCATAACAATTATCCATGTTGTTTAGTTATTAACTTCTCGCAGGAATAAAACTAAAGATTCTACTCAGCCAAAACCAGGTGCCTAGCTTAAATCATGTATATTTACATATAGAATATATATGTAATATAAGCATACCCTCAACTTTTTAGATCCTTTACCCTGACTTAAGCTCAATTTTTTATTCTATCTTACAACGAGAACAGCATGAGGAGGAGACTTACAGTTTAGATAACTGCTATCTCTTAGGACTATTGACTATGTAATTATGCTGTTATGTATAAAGATGAAATAGTAAACAAATCAATGAAATGAAAATAGCCAGTGGCATTGGAAAATTATCTTTCAGATCAGATGGCTTGAAGCTCATCATGTGTGTCAGGATTTTTTAAATGTTAATCCTTACACATTTCTTTAAAAATGGATATTAAATAAATCTGATAGCAGAAGGAGATAATTACTCTCTCCTAAATATTCCCTGTAGTCTTTGCCCTTTCACTATAATCCCAGACCTGATCCTTGATAAGGTAGAAGTATTCATATTCTAGGACACAAAAGAGATAAATCAATTCTGTAGTCCTAAGAATTCACTCCTTCTCATACTTTCCTCTATCAGCTTCATTCCAATCTCCTTCAGCTATAGGGGCCTGCAATTTAATACCTGTTAGACTATAAAGAAGTCAATATGTACTCTATGAAACTTATGAAATTTTTCAATGCAAGGATACAATTTGCATATATATATATTTTTTGATATGGCATTACATAAGGGTCTTTCATGAGTTTTCTTTCCAGTCTTTTCCCTTTATTTTTGTCCCTTACTTTAGAGATTGGTTCTCTAGTGTACGAGATACAAAGAGCATGCTGGTGGAACTTCAGAATCTTATTTAAAGAAGTGAACTTTTTTTGCCCTTAAATAACATGGCACAATTCAGAACAGGTGAGTTCTCTTTCTGTCTGTGCTCTGAGTTACCACAGATTTCCAAATTACAAAGAGCAAGTACAGTTGCAATAAAATTTTGTCTCCTTGGCTCCCATTATTATTGTGAGCAAGAAGACTATAGGGTGAGTAGGCCAGAAAAAAAAGCAGACTCCTCTTTAAAACTCGAATATATCAAAATATTAACAGTCATCATTTTTGGTGTTTGATGTTTTTCATTGTATTTTTCTTAAACAATGACATTCTTCTCCTTTTGTACCCTGTGCATAGCATTTATCACATCATACTTGCCTATACACCATACTTGTCTGAAAACAAAGATTATATCTTAATTCACTTTATATAGCTGATAGGAATTTAAGAAAAATTTACATTAAAATTTTTTCATGAATTGAATCTCTGCCCACCTTCCTCAGCCAGCCTGGAGGGAAACCCATCACCGGCCAAATCTTGGGTTACCCTCATGCCATCTCCCATTAGTTGGAGCATAACACATGGATTTAAGCAACCCAAGAAAATTAGGGAAGTGCCCATCCTTGGCTGACTTGGTCAGTGGTGTTTTATATCTTCATTCTGCTCAGGCTCCTTCTGTTACAGAGGACAGTGGTTCCTCAGTGTGAGCCAGTCTGATGCACTATCAGTTCCCAAAGTCTTCCTCTGAGAAGCCTTTTCATATTACTTCATCATATTCATGAGTGACTCCCAGGCTCCTACCACTTGAAAAAATGTCGAAATCCCAACCCCTCTCTTAGTTTAGATCCCAGTAGGCTTGGGATACTCACCCATTTCAATTTAGTGTGCCAGTATCCATGATCTCCTCTTTCTTGAACAAATCCATTTAAATCTCTGATGGGCATAACTTTCTAGAAAAAAATAACAGCATTTCCTCGACACCTACCTCAGTAAGATCATGAAAAGTCTAGAAATACATTTTGTAAGAGAGAAGGAGAAAATACATATATGTTCTTTTTGCTGATGAGCTCTTTTAAGAAAAAAGACATTAATTTATTAATAATTTACCCTATTTTATTTTTAGCACTTCCACCCTTATTTGGCAGGCAGTTAAATAATTACTTCTAAATGAATGAAATCATCTTGCTAACTTATTTTTCCCATCTATGGGCTCAATCTTAATACTGGACCCATATTTTTCAGTTTTTTGTACATTTTTTGAGTAAACTCACCCACTTACACGGCTTCACCTAGCATCTGTTTTTAATAACTCCCAAAGCCTCACTAATAGTTCTCCCAATTTTACATCTCTATCTATGATAATTTAAATTATTTATAGATTAGATTTTTAAATTATGAAAGTTCACAAGTCAAAATTTAAATTCCCTGTTTTCATACTTTTCCTATTACCAATAAGTCATTATCTTTTGAATAACATAGACATGTAGCTTTTGAAATCAATGTCTTCATTCCTCCTAATCACTTATCAACTTTCGTTGACTCTTCCCAAATATCAGAAATACTTCAAGCTTTCAGTCCTTAAATCTATTAGTATTTGTTTCACAATGCCTTGCATATGATGGCAATGAACAAATAATTAAAGCTAATATTCAGCAAGCATTTATTATTGCAGTAGTAGGGTATGCCTCACCAAAATTAATTTAAAAATTAGGAAAACATGTTGCCAACAACTTCACCTGTGGGCAAGATATAACTTTATAATCATTTCATTGGTCAGAAAACACATTTTAGCATCTTTTTTTCCAATAAGGCAGAAGATCAAATATTTTTTAACAGCAATTTAACTTCACTAAAAGGACCCCTGTGTCTCCTATAAGGCAATATAATAATGTTGCCTTGGAAATCATCTCTACATGGTTCCCATAGTAGCATGATGAAGTTCCAAAGGGTATTATATTTTATACTTCTGTGCTTGTTCAATGTACACCTTCCTGGCTCACATGAAAGCTCCATAAGGGTGGCAGATCTAATTGCTTTTTATACTCTTCTATCTCTAGCGCTTCAAACTGCCTGAAAAAAAACCTGTGGGTTTGTCCCCTGACTCACACGGGGGAACCACTGTCCTCTACAGCAGAAGGAGCCTGAGCAGAAAGAAGTTACAGAAACACCATTGACCAAAGCAAGTCAAAGACAACTTTCCTTAATTTCTTGGGTTGCTTAAGTTCATGTGCTCTGCTCTAACTAGTGGGAGATGGCACAAGAGTAACCCAACAGTTGGCTGGTGATGGGTTTCCTTCCAGGTGGGCTGGGAAGGTTGGCAGAGATTTGATTCAATTCATAAAAACTAAAGAAATGTAAACTTTCTTGCAATTCATAGGTGTTCAATAAGCATTAGATGAATGATTAAATGTGAATGAGTATGATTTTCTGTTATATATAATTAATTATTTGTGGCATATTGATACATATTTACTAAATAGTTCCCATTCTCACAATCTATAACCTTAGTCCTGTTTTAAAAAGAAAAGAAAGAATTAATTGCATGGTCTCCTCCACAAATATTTTCACCCTGCTTTGAAAAGCAACTATATTCCCAGATGCTGAAAACTTTTAAACATCTATAATAGAAGTATTTATTATATTTGGCACAATGCACCAATGTATCTTCATATTTAGTCATTCCAGATCCTGGTGAGGGAGCAGCTTGTGTTTTGAGCACATGCCTGATATGCCCAGATCATAGGGTTTCTTCCACTGAGTATAGAAACACAACACCTGCCATTAAGACTAAGCTAACAGACTTCTTGAAGAAAGAGGCTGCGACTAAACTGAAGTGCTTGCCAGAGAGGAAGAGGAAGTAGAAAACTTAGCTGTTGCAGGCTAGGGGAGTATGATAACTGACAGAAGCAGAGGGAGATGGTCAGATTTGTGAGTCCTCATCTCCCCTCTTCAAAGGTGAAAATTCCAGAAAGAGAAATGTATTAGAAGATTCAGATAAGTATAAGATAGTCTGATAACACTAAAGCATGTGGCCTGTATTCTGAGGCCTCTAGAAGGAGCCAGCTTGGCGACATACCAATGAAGTGCAATTGCATGACCTTAGTGAAAGAGATTGGTGAGATAAGTAAGCTCAGCACAGGGCTTTTGCCTTCATGTCATCTTCCTTAGCCAAAAGCTCTTAGAAGATGTTAAGAGAGCCAGGGAACTAATATAGCCTGGCCTGGAGTCAGGACACAGAACACTAGTGTATAACAATGCCTCAAATGAAATAAGCATTCTGTTATATCAAAGTGGTAACAAGTACAGGCACTGGCCTTACCCAGCAGGATCCAGAGGACAACACTATGTGCATCTCTGGCACCATTATCCCTTTCTTCCATGAGTCCACACAAGCCCTATATGCCCAGAGGCCATGTTGTGGAGATAGAAATCTGAAAAACTGAACATTTCCTTTAAAAAGACTGAATCATTTGAAAGTGATACAAGGAACAACAAGATTACTTCATTACCCCCCTGCCATGTCATTCGGAGACAGTACCTCATGAAGATTAGAATGATTCAGCCATCCTTCCTTCCGTTAAGCACAGAGACATCAATGTGCTTATTCTTGACAAGGCAGAGACAGGAACAAACAACCACTGCTTGCTTCAGTCTGGAGAGAGGGAAAAAAAAAGGAAATTGGTACCCGCTCTTCTGTTTCTGTACAGCTGTTTCCATCTTCACCCTATTTTTAAAAATTGTCCTCTTTTAACTAGACAAGGTCTGGCTGGCTATAAACTGAGAGGAGTTTGGCTGGTGCAAGGGTGGCTCTCTTTGATGTCTTTAGTTGCTGAAGATTTTTTTGTTAAGAAACACCCCAGCAGCTGCCTGCTTCTTACCAAAAAACCAAACCACAAAACCAAAATGCCATTTTTCAACAAATGTATGAATCATTTCTTTTTCCATTTTATTCTAAATTTCTTTTAAAGCTAGTTACTAATTTCTTGTATTTCTTTTTCCTTTTCTTTTTTCTTTCTTTTTTTTTTTTTAACATGGTACTTATAAGAACTTGACTCGGGCAAAAGAAGGACAATGTATTATATTTAGTTCTAATTATCTAGACAAAAAAGATAGTAAAGAAATAGACGATCTGTATAACACTATAAACCATGAACACCTAATTTACATTTATAGCCCAATATACCCCTAAACTGCAGAATCCACATTTTCAAGTGTTCACGATGTTCACCAGTATAGACCATAAGCCGAGCTATAAAATAAACCTTGATATATTAAAAAATTTGCAATCATACAAAGTATATTTTCTAACTGCAATGGACTCAAATTAAAAATTAGTATTGAGATGTTTAGAGAAAATCTTAAGTATCTGGAAATTAACACACTTCTAAAAAGTTCACGATAAAAAGTGAAATCACAGAGGAAATAAGAAAATATTCAATCTTTATGTTAATGAAAATGCATCATACGAAAATTTGTTGAATGCAGCTAAGGTAGTGCTTACAGGAAATTAACATTGCTACTGACTGTTACGTAATTTAGGGCAACTGATTTGACTTAGATTTTTCAAAAGTTAGCTACCTTCTCTAATTTAGAGACAAACGTCAGTGGAAATGGAAGCAATCTTGAGAATGTACATAATATGCGTGTAACGAGGGACTTTCAAAAGAAATGCTAGGATTAAATGTAACAGTATTTGAGATAAACTTTTTTTCGGTGTTTAAGTATTTCTAAAATGTTGCTAAATCAATGAAAAAAATGTGATCTCATACCCATGTGTTTGTTTTTTTTGTGAGCATTTAATGGAATATATCTAATGCATAAAGCAAGGTCAAATACAGAATATACAAATGAAAAACCCTATCTATTTACACAACACCTAGTTTATTGTTAATGTTTGGTACAAACTCATACAGCTAATACGATTTACATAACTAAATTCATAGCACAAATTGAAAACTGTGGAAGTAGTATGCAGATAGACACAAAATGAAAATTCGTTGGTTTAGACACTGAATTGAGTTGAATGGCGAGGTGGATGAATTTTTCTGGGTTTAATAATTTGTAAATACTGGTAATTTTTGTGAATATACAGAGACTTTTTAGAAGTTTTAGGGGGCCTAAAGTACTTCTTTTTGTGCTTCCTTTTATTTGAGTTCACAGATTATTAATGGATAGGTATCATTTGTTAAGGGGGGATTTGGACATGTGCATGGGGCTTTTTATGCAACTTCATTAGCTAAATTATAACTAGAATGTTCTTTTTTGATATTCAGTAGAGATATTGCACCCTTCCTATAAGCCCAGGTCAAATTGTACCTCCATCAGGAAGCCTTTCTTAAAATCTACTCCCTATCCCCAAATAGACAAGCTCTTGCCTTCCTGTTAGCTGCATAGTCTCTTAGTTTATTACATTTTGCACTGTCTGCATTTGTACTTCCCTTATTCCTTTTTGATACATAAACCCTTGTTGTCAGGCACTCAAAATATCTATCATAATGACTTGTGCATGGTAAAATACTAACGACATTTAGAAATGAGTGACAAACAAATATAATAATGGCCATGACTAACATTTACTGACTTTTTCCTAAAAGAAAAGAACACGGGAAACGAAGATGACAGACTTCCTATTGTTTGTTCTTATCTACTCTAAAAAGAGATTGAGCTTATGGATGCAGTGTTCCATGAGAGCATCCTCCGTTCTTACAACTCTAAGATGCAAGCTTGAAAAACACTCTTAGCATTAGCCTAATATATATAGTATGGTGGAGAGCTCAATAAACTGCAAGCTAAGAAAGATTTTTACATATTTTTAATAACTGAAAATAGCAAAAGGAAAATAATATTGCTTGATATGTGAAAATTATATGGAATTAAAATTTTAGTGTCCATAAGGAAAGTTTTTTTGGAACACAGCTACACTCATTTATTTGCATATTGTCTATGGCTGTGTTTATGGGACAACAGAATCAAGCAGTTGCTACTACAGAAGCTGTTTGACTCCTAAAGCCTATATACTGCCTGGCCCTTTAGAGAAGTTTGCCAATCCCAGTTATAGCAAATTATCATGTCAATATGCCATATCATATTTTCTCTTTTAACATTTACATTGTGTCGATCTGATAAAAATCTCATATGCACAATGGTTTGAATATACATTTCTGGGAAAAGACAGTGGACAAGTCCAGTGCTACATATTTTTTTACTAGGGTACAGTTTCTACCTCATATGGATCACTTTGTTTCATGATCTCTAAAGTTACAATGAATTCTGGACAGTAGTCATAAAAATATAGGATATACAACTATAAGTGGATTTATGTAATTTTATCAGCTTTGTTTTAATAATAATTTACTATTCACTGTTCTACTGAGAGTAATTAATAGAATCTTTTTTGAAAACAAATATGATATCTTTTTTGAAGCACCTCTTACCTTGCGGACTTTCAATAAATATAAGCATTTCGAACATTTAAAAAGGCCTTAAAAAATAATACAACAACATTTGTTCTATTCTAATGTAGGGCATCTTGTGCTCTGTGGATGATGGGGAGAGATAATGCTATTGTGAATTAAAAATGAGAAACACAGATAAGAAAAGAAGAGAACAAAGGATTAAAAAATAGGAGTTTCAGGGGGCGGGGGGTGGTCAACATTTCTTCCTTTTAAAAGAACAGAAATTATTATTACCTGGTTGGTTTTCTCAAAAGAAAATAATGATTTGGTGTGACCATAATAGCAAGAACTAAAAGAAAAAGCAAATGGAGTACAGCTAAACCTTTAACTGCTTTTTCTCCTTTAAAACTTTTGTGGGGTGGCAGAAAAGAGACTAGAGAAGGGAAACTATGAATTGGGTAAAAGATTGGTGTTCAAACCCAGCATCTTCTGTGTGGTTGAGAGAATTTTAAGAGTAGTATGAAACATGTAAAAATCTCCCACAGTAATATTTTTTAATGACTGTAACTGCTCTGAAAAACATCATTTATGGATAAGGAGTACTGAGTATGAATTTATGAAGTAGTAATTTATTTGTAACACTCAGAATATTTCTAGGTAGGCTTGTCCATCCCACATTGTCCACATATTCTTTATCTTAAGAGAAACACTGAACAAATCCATATGAAATAGGTATACATGATACCCTAGTAGAGGATTTTACGCTTTTCTATTCTGATATTTTTAATTATTATAATAAATTAACCTCAACATTCAATCGTATCATCAATATGTGGCTTCTCCTCTCCTCTCTTTCTTCTCCGAAGGCTCTGCTTTAAACTATAGGCTTGAAAGAAAGAACGAAAGTCGCAGAGCCTTGTGAAATGGATTATGTGGTAGGCAGGATCCTAAAATGTTACCTTCTCCCCAACCCCGCAAGATTTCCCTCTTAATCCTCAGGACTATGAATATGATAAGCTATCAGGTCTGTGATTATATTATGTTACTGGACAAATGGGATTTTGCAGAAGTAATTAAGGTTACTAATCAGTTAACCCAAAATAGGAAGAATATCTAGTTGGTCTAACTGAACCACAAGTGCTCTTTAAAAGCAGACAGTTTTTCTCTAGCAGGTAGCAGAAAGCAAAGCCAGAGATAGTTGCAGTGTAAGGAGGATTCAACTCACTTGCTGTTTTGAAGATGGAGCTGGGTGAGAAGGAATACAGGCAGCCTGTAGGAGCAGAGAGCGGACCCCGGCTGATGGCCAGCAAGAAGACCTCAGACCGACAGTTGTATGGAATTTCATTCTGTCAACAACCTAAAAGAATTGGGAAGTGAGATTCTTCCCCAGAGCTTCCAGAGAACGTTATCCAGCCAAAATGTAGACCTCAGCATTGAACCTGAGAGCACTGAACCCAATTGAGTTCACCAGGATTTTTGACCTGGTGACCTGTAAGATAATAAGTGAATGTTGTTTTTAACTGCTAAATTTGCGGCAGTTTATAATGCAGCAATAGAAAACAAATACACAGTGACCCACGTACCCTTAACTATTGATATATCGAGATGTAGACTTTTGGGTATAGAATAGGTATCTTAAAGTGTCACCACTTAGACAACTGTCAGATGGTACTAAAAGACCAAGTCAGGATTTTCAATACTTTTCAATACTCTTTGAGGAGGACAACCACATGAAAGCAGACTGCTGGTCTTATATCTAAGACTTAAATTGGAGGAAAATCTAATTGTTATTATTTTTAATGTTCTTCTTTTCAGATTGAGGAATGGAAGAAAACTTTTTTTCTTTTTTCTTGATCTCTCCCTAGTCCTCAGTTTAGTAGACTATGCTTTTGCAAATTGAAATGAACTATCCTTTAAATGGTAACATATTTTCCCTGAGGCATCAGATTTCAGGAACAAATACTTTCATGAGTCTTTTACCTTTCTTATGGCAACAAAGTTAATTGCACCAGTTCAATTATATTCTGAAGATTTTCACCAGGACATAATTGAACAAATGAATGTGCAACCAAAACCGTACCTGAAGTGTCTTGTCTGAGAATAAAACTCATTTCCTTAGTTTTGACAATGTACTTCATAGGTCAAACAAAGGCCCATAAAACCCTTCCAGAAAATTGGTCTGATGAGCATTTTATTGCTTACAGGCTATAAATAACCTCACTCTTTGGCAGGCCAGATAGCTCATTGTATCATAGGGACCTTAAGAAAAGAAGAATTTACCCAAATTTATGGCTCCTACAGGTGAACTTTGCTGAAATGAATTTTGGGGGTTTGGTTTCTGATCTTCAAAATAAAAAGGGTCAATAAGAGCAATTTAAAAATATATCTGGAATAACAGAGGCTATTGAAAATCTGAGATTCTTTATAAAAGTTTTACAGAAGTTAATTTTCTGGCCTGGGTAGTTGCTCAACACTATTTGGCTCTAGATTAGCTGACCTCAGCAAGGAGGTTTGTATGGTTATTAACACCGCATGCCACACCCAGAGATCAAGATGAAATGAGACCAGCCTTTTTGTTTCCAAGAATAATCTTTGGGGATTATTTGCTTGCGGTATGTTTCTTTGTATATTTGTGAGTTTGAGTGAATTGGAAAATATTTTATGCCCCCTGAAAAAAACATATTTTTGAGATCTAGTCTGGTACTTTTTGGTATTTCTTCCCCCAGAACCAGATTTAGTATCCTGTTTCCCTAAGTAATGGGCGAAAGAAATTGGGACACATGCTTATTCTATATATATATTAGAGTTATTTTTTCAACTTTTTGAAAATGACACATTATCAAAAAATTATTTAAATCTACTTTAAGTTTCATTAACTTTTTATAACTTTATTGTAATTGATAACTTTTAACTGGGATTTTACTCCAACATAAAATCCATTTAACTTTTAAAAAAAAGAAAAACTGCTACCTTTCAAAATTTTAAAGGAAACACTCTAATTTGATGATTACCTTGCTCTTGGTCTTGGAAATTTCTGTAATGTTAATTAAAAGCAAAAAACTATTTCTCTAAGTCTACTGGTTGGTTTAGATTATTAGTCTGGTCAAACATAAAATCACCAGATTTATTTCTTGGTAATTTATTATTTCTTTATTTGTCTTAAATTTGCAACAGTATATTCCAACCAGTATTTTCATTGCTAACTCTGCTATCTCCATTCACTTCTAATTATTTTTACATTAAAGAAACCCAAGAGAATATGTTTTTGTAGTATAATTTACTTCTATTTAGGAGCAACTGTAATCGGATAAGTGAGAGCTGGTGCTAGAGAAAAAAAAGGGCAAATTAGCAATGATTGAGTGTACAATGTGCTCAATAGGAGCAGTAGGTGAGTAGTAATTTAGCAGTGAAAATCATTTTTTTAAAATTTGTTTTTATGTGGCAAATGAGCTAACTACTTTTAGCAAATTGCAAATGGGAAAAACAGTGAAATATGTATATATCTCGCTTTACCTTTGGATTTCTTATAGAATGTCTTTCATTTTGATGTACATATTAAAACAAGTTACAGTATTTTAAATGAGCTGAATATCTAGATCAAATTATTTTTTGTCAAATCAGTTTCAATTTTTCTTGCCTGTCTGTCTTATTCTGGAGAAAGTTTTTATAAGATGGATAAAATAGTTGTTCTTGGTTAGTTGATAAGTCTTCATGACCATCAATTTTCTCCAGTGACTCTTAGACACCAATCTATAATTTAAGTAATTACTACGGCATTAGCTTAATTGCTTACCAGGAAACTTCTTAATCAGTTACTGACAAACAAAAACAACAACAGGATACAACTCCTTGTTTTCATTTTAAAAATAGCAATTAGACTCAGCAAATGACAGGTTAAAATCCTTTATTACATGATCAATGCAAAACCTGAGATTCCTGTTACAGATGACAGTGAACTAATCTTATACAGATAAACATACAAATAAAGGAAGAAACTGCCATTAAATAAAAACAAGATATTTTACATTATTTTTCAAAGGAAATATTTTCATTTAGAAGTATTAAGGTATATCCTGATTTATTCTTTTTACCTGAACTCGCACGACCATTTATTTGGTCATGAAAACAATTTAGGGTGTCAATTTCTGGTTGACTATATGATTAATACAGAGAAAAAGTATGTCTTGAATTTCCATGGAAACATGGGAGAAGAAGAAAGTAGACTAAACTACATATATACATATATATATACACATATATATATGTCTTTTTCTACATATATATTTTTATATTTAATATACTCCTGATTATGTTGAGGGCCAATATTTTCATCATTATAGAGACTCATTTTTCCTGTCTACATATTGTTTCTCAGCCTCTGGACAGGTTTGAAATTCTATCTGTCCCTATAGTGATCAGTGTGAACTAACACATGAGGAATTGATTAATTAGGTTGGTTTTATATGGACCATAGTATTTTAATTCAGAACAGTTAGGGAGGTAAAGGGGTGATATATCTGGTAGTAGGGTAGAAAATGCATTATTATACAGATACGCAAAAAGTGTGTGGCTTTTTATTTATCTATAACTGATAAAATTTTTCTAAGCACTCAATTTACTCAGTGGTGGTAGTTGGGTAAGGGAGCAAAACTTCAATTTGCCAATTCAAGGTATATCTTTTCTTTCAGCTTAGTTTCTTTCTCATTAAAATATTTTGATTAGGTAAAGATTTAGTCAATTCTAAGACCAGCTCTTTATCAGAACTATTTGTCCTGTGCCTGTGCCATTTATAAGAGGGCATCTAGATGAGGGGAAAGTTTAGAATCCTCTTTGGAGTCGGTGAAGTACTTCATGATGGTCTTTGTACTGGTCTGGCTCTTGTATTTGCAACAGTCCTTGGACTCATGGACAGTCTATTCTAGTCCATAGTGTCTTGGTAGGGGCTTTTAAGTGAGGAATGATATAATCAGTGAAATCTATGGCTAGAAAATTATGGTTTGTCTATCCTGAATAAGTTAGGACCTAATTGTTTTTCCTTTAACTATATCCTGTCTTGATCCTAAATGACACTACAGATCCCCCATTTGTTCTGGGTGTTTCTTCCACTTGCTCCCTGGTCTGGGTACCCACATCAAAATTCTTTGCTATAGGAGTGCTTTGATTTCCTCATTGTAACCACCAGTTTAACCACTTCCCTCCACTGCCCCAATCCTATTACAACTCTCTTCTCTTTGCCCCAGTATCCATGTGAGGCTGGTCTCATGGTCACCTATTCCCAGGGTACCAAGCAGAAGATGGATCTAAAGCTCTTCTGCTTTCGGCTTTCCCTTCAACCTAACTAATATCCCACCCCCCATGATTTTAATTCCAAGAGGTGTAGGCAGATCATAATATACATCTGAAGGGCTGTTTTCTTTGCCTCTCTTTCCTTCCTAGTATCACCACTCCTGAAAGAGAAAGGCTTTCTGCTCTTTCTTCCTTTCCAAAAGAAACTTGATGATGTCAGATCATGAGTTTCCTCTCCTCTATGATCTATAATAAAACCCTGCCACCCAATTTGTTCAACCTTGTTCTCAGCACATTAATGGGAGCTAAGAAAAAATTGGAAAATATTTTTCCCAACACATTTTGATAGTCAAACTTATTGACTAGCTGAAAAATTACAATGTTATTGTTAAAAGCTGAACATTTTCTTTTCCTTTGTATTTCTATTGTAATCATCATAACTATCCAGGAGGCAAATGGATGCCTCTGAAACCATTTGTTTATTCTTGCAGTCAGCAAAAATTTATTGAGTATATATTATGTTCTTGGCGCAGTTTCAGGTGCTTATATGCTAGTGGCATAAGCAGACTAATGAGAAAGATAAAGAAGGAAGGAGGAGTGAAGCAGAGAAGGGCAACTGGAAATTTTGGTGGGAGAAATGCTATTCTCAATAGGGGGGAAAGGCCTCACTGAAAGCATGACTTTTGAGAAAAATCTGAGTTAATCATCCAATATCTGGGAGAAGACCATTTCAAGCAGAGAAAAATAACAAGTTCAAAGGACTAAAGGCAGGAAGTGGGTCTTTTTGGAACAGGAAAGGGGGAGATGAGATGAGATAGATACTAAGTGTCAGAACATGCAGGGCCTTGCAGGTTAGAGTTGGACTTTGGTTTTCACTCTGGGTGGCTCAGGAAGCCAGTGGAGTCTATTAAGTGAGGAATTATATAATGTGAAGTAAGTTTTAATAGTCTTTAGGAGGAGAGCAAGGGGGGAGTAAGAAAAACATTGGAAGTTATTGTAGTAATATAGGTGAGGAGTGATGGTAGCTTAAACCAAGCCTCTGTCTGTGAGAAAGTGGCTAAATTCTGGGTATATTTCGAAATTAGAGACATCGAGATTTGATAACAAACCAGAAATGGAAAGTAAGAGAAAAAGAAAAAGAATTTGGAATGGCACCAAGATTTTGATACTGAACTCTTGAAAAATGGAGTTGTACTGAACCGTAGAGTAAAAATGTGTACCTTTGGAGTGGGAAGGATACCAGGACGTGGCAAACCTGAAATGTCTATTAGATATCCAAGTGGGGATAAGTCAGCAAGTCTATCTGTAGGTTTAGAGTCTAAGGGAGGGATCTGGGTTGGAAACATACAGTCTTTCATTGTTACCATATTAGTCTTAATTATTACCTAAGTGGAATGAAAGCTGCCTTACTTGACAAAAAGGAAACAAAAAAAGAATATACTGAAAGAAGTTAATGAAATGCCTAAAAATGAAACCTAAAATCTACTTAATAGATTTTAATGAACACTTAAAATCCTTCCCCAATTACAGATGTTGAAGTAAAAAGATTACAGAAGGAAGTTATTCAATAGTTCTTAATAATTGATAGTATTCAGGTTATTTTTAAGTTTCAGTTATCTGCATGGCTTGTCCTTTCACTTCCTCCAAGTTGTTGCTCAAATATTTCCCTCTTAATGAGGGCTACCCTGACTAATGTAGTTAAGCTTCAGCCTACTTCTTCCATCCTCCCCCACACTAAATCTTTTTAAACTGCTTCATTTTTTGTTTACCAATAGCATTTTTTACTTTGTGAAATATGTGATTTGCTTATGTCTGTTCATTGTTGCATTCACACAGCTTGCACACAGTTTTTAATCCTGCTGATCTCACCTACGATTCCAGCTTTGGCAGCGGTCACTGGTCCCTGGAGAGCTTTGACTGGCTTCATGCAGTTGCAACCTGAAGGTGTTTCACCTCAGACCCACATCTTAAATTCCTGCTTTAGTGTTTCTCTGATATTGCAGACTGGCTTTGGGAACCCACTGGATACAAAATTAGTGTGACCTGAAGGTGGGGGAGTTAATTTTGCAGGGCTACCCTTGGCCAATGAGAGACGGGCATTTTCTTCACTCGGGCAGATATTCTTGGATGCTTCTCATAAAGTATCCCATGGGATAGAACACTTAGTCACTCAGAGTGGGGACCAACTTATTGCATCCATTAATTCTTCCACCATCCTTCTTTCATGCCCCCTATCCCTAACTCCTATCCGCTGAGATCATACTCCTAAATTAACTACTTATACTTAATTAAGCCATGGTCACAGGCTCTGCCTTAAGGAGAATTCAGGCCAAGATTTTTTTTTTTCCTGTTTTCCACAACTTCAGCTGCCCAACGGTAGTTTATTATCCTAAGCATCCAGAAGATTGTTTGGCATATAACAAACTTTCAATAAATATGTGTTGAGTTGAATTGAATATAATTTGGTTTTCCAATTACTAAATCAGATAAGGATTAAAAATTTGGGACTTCGGTGCCAAAGTACAATTATCAAAATGATATATTATCCTATAGGCCATTAAGCTAGACTTATAGGGAAGTTCAAACATTTATGGCTTTAGAGAGTAGAGCTTAAAGGGACCGCATGCAGGAGGTATACTGCTTGGATCGTGTGTCAATTGCCGCCTGTGCGAATTTGGAAAGTTCTTTAATGTCTCTGTGCTACAATTTTCTCATCTCTAAAATGGGAATAATAATAATCTCTAGCTCAAAAAGTTGTGAGAATTAAATGAGTTAATATATATATGCTACATAAAAGGCATGCAGTAAGTACAATATACATGTTTGCTGCTATTATTATTATTATTATAATTATTATTGATTTCCACCAAATGTATTTTGGAGACCTAGCATCAAATTAAAATAAGTGGACATTGCCTGAATTTAAAGTAATCTAACTAAAAATTTCCCACAATTTTCTTATATTTTAAATGTTTTATTTACAATTAATATTTATTCTAATAAACATTTAAACAATATAGAAATACATAAGTTCCACAATCTGTTCCATTGCCCCTCTCCAGATGAAGTCTCATTTTTTTCATGTATGAGTTCATTTTTTTGCTAATAATGTCAGCCTCATTTGTAAATACATTAATCAGTTAATGATAAATATTAGAACATCATCATTTCTTAACTGATCCTTGGGCCCCAGTGCAAGGTGCAGACAACATCAGCTTATTTTGCTGCTCTTAAGCTTGTGGACAAAACATCAAACTAAGTCTCAGAATCCTGAAATCTCATCGTGTGTGAAGTGGGGATTGCCATGCCTACCCCACCATGTTCGAGGGAGAATTAAATGTCTTAATGATCAGGAAAGGGCCTAGCACAGACTCTCTCACATGTAGTTGAAAATCAATAGCATTAATTGAAATCAGTGCTAATTGGAATAGCACTAATTGAATCCCATCCATATCCCACTCTTCTCTGAGCTTGGTGCTGTGATTTTCTCAAGAATTTAAACACAACGTTTTAGCCTTACACATGTCTCATTAGTACTTGGCAAATGAAATGCACTTTCATGAAAATAAATGTTCCAGAGATGGATGTTAGACATTGAAACTTTTTCATTAGCCATAAAAGCACCAGTTACAGAGTTATTTCAGCTGCATTTTAATTTGTAATTTAATTTAGTGGGTCATAATGAGAATTACTAAAAGCAATCTAATCTGAGTTCTTTAAATTCTTTTAACTTGGTGCTATATACTGAGCAAATAAGTTTATTAAGCAAGCTGCTTGTATGGCATGATGACACCCTGATTCAAAGACTAACCTTAAGGTAATAAAGATAAGGTAATGAATGGAACACTAGAATTCGTGATAAAATTAATCTCTAACTGAATAACCTTGATTTTTAAGCTCACTTTTTAAGTCTATAAAATATACGATTAGGGAATGTAGAAGGAGATTATAACAGATATCTCCTATTTCCTCTTTGGTATTTTTGCCAAAACTCTACAAGGAAGGTCCTGTATACATTCAAGACATTATTACTTGAGCAGCTGGGAAACTCATAGAGTCAGACTAACGCAGTACTTCCATGAATATGAAGGAGGCAAGAAGACTTGTTAATTTTATTCCAGACAGCTGCCAACTTGAGGATATGTCACACATAGTCTTGCTATTATAAGGTGATTTATGGATATTGTTATATACTCAGCTTAGCACTTTTACTGCTTCCAGGTTAAGGTCCAAGGGCTCATGGGATCTGTAACCGCACATAATAGAATCAAAAAGATGAGAAAAACATAATTTCCAATCATTCGGCCCTCTAATATGAATTTATTTACAATCACTTTGACTCCTGAAACTTTAGCCCTAATCTCACATTACAAGTGAGATAATTTAGCATAATAAAATTGTGCCTTTTTACGTTAGTGCCAATTAAGTGCCTGAGGCAGAGTAGGTACCAAATTAAATACTCTAGTAAATTTCTGTGGCTTCATTTAGAGGGAAATGATAATCTCTACGGTAAACCAAAATACTGAAAGTAAACACATACGACATTTTTACAAGGGATTTCTGAAACTTAAAATGAACTAACATTTTACTGAAATATTTTACTTGATATCATACTAATAATTACTGAAAAGAATTATGACCATATAAAAAAATCACTAAAATTATTTTCAGAACAATTCTTCAAAAATATGTTTCTAGAATCTAATTATCCCTTTCTGCCACCTTAAGAATGTATTTAGGCCATTGAGGCTATGTACAATGGTAACATCTAAATACTGAAAACCTCAGAAATGGAGATGAAATCTCATTGTGTGTGAAGTGAGGATTGCCTAATTCTAAACTTCTTGAGATTATCATTTTTTGGAGGTGTTTCCTGCCCAGTTTTAAATGCCTGGTGCTAAAAATGATAAGCAACAATTCTGTCAATAGACTGCTTATGTTTCTTACTTCATTCTTCTCAAAGTGACAAAGTGCCTTGATTCCAGCAGTGATTCCCTGGTCTGCTTTGGCATTAGGTTTCCTCTGTGAATGTTAAAGGCTGAAACTGAGCCCAGAGCCCATGAGCACGTGATCTGAACATTGCAAGAGATACCAAAGAGGGAAGTTAACTCATCTTTCTGCCTCTAGGAAGAGCAAACTGTGCCCAAATATTTCCAGAGGAATAATTCTGCATCTCAATGAGAGTGAAAAACTAAGGAGTGGGAATTTCCTTCAGAAACTAGCTTGCATACCTTTGAACTATTTCTATGCTAATGCAGTTAGTGTACAAGGGTGGTATCTCATGAGCACAGCCAGAGTAGCACATGACTGGGATTAGGCATCTAGCTGTTCCAGATCCATTAATTTGCCTGAGAAAATTCCTTTCACGGATTAAACAACTCCATAGAATATAGCCGTTTTTATACATATTACGTGAAGATACATTTCTAGTCAGTATTTTTCCATCTCCTCCCCTATCCCCTTTAATTTCTCTTTCCATTGTTTCCTTCCTCTCTTTTATGTAGTCATCTTTCTTCTTGGCTAACCTCAAAGTTTAGCTCACTACCGTGACATAATCTTTCCCCTGACCTTTGATATTCCATTGGATGCCAAATTCTGTAATTATTGCTTCAAAAAATGACTCCAGAACCAGTCTCTCTTTTCCATCCTGTAGCTACTATATTACTTCCATTTTTTATTTTGTTTTGCTTCGATATAAATTAGTCCCCCTACTCTTCTTGCTTTGTTTTCTCTTTAGCGCCCAAGTATGCACTGCTGCAAAGTATTATTATCAAGCACAGACTTAATCCTGCATCAAAACCTTCAATGGTTTCACACTATCTGCTGAGGCGTTCAAAATCCTTGACCTGGTTCTTACACCATTCTCTACCCCCACCGCCAACACTCGTCTCATCACCCAGTTCCAGCCTAACTTTTTAGCTTTACCATCCACTCTTTCTCTTCCACATGGATGACAATCTTCTAAACTATACAAAATTTCTTGAATATGCTAATTTTTAACATATTTTTCCTAAGCCCATGTCTTTGCAATCTTGTTCTCTTCATCTAAAATTTTATTCTTCTAATATTTACCTATTAAAATCTGAATTCTCCTTCAATTCCTAATCAACCAACCAATCAACCAACTAGCCAACCTACCAAACTAAAACAACAACTACAGTTTACTGTACAATCCTAACATGTCAGGACCATACTGAACATCCTACATACATAATCTCTAATCCCTACCCAATGCCTACTAGGAAGATATTATTATAATTATATCACAGGTGAAGAAACTGACATTTGGAAATGTCAATGATTTTTACCCTAGGCTGCACAGCTAATAAGTAGGATATGGCACATTCTTGTAGTTACCAACCTAATATTCTTTCTTTCTTCTTTTTTTTTCTTTAATATTTTTTGGGGGTGTGGGGGTAACAGTGTGACCAGTTAACCAAAAAGAAGACAAAAGCTGCATATATCCCAACCTCTTATAGCAAGGAGTGTCTTTTGACATAGTTCTAGCCAAAAAGACTTAAATACAGTCTGCTGGAGATTTTAACAACTTTTTTTTTTTTTTTTTTTTTTTGCGGGGGGTATGTCTCTACCAAATCTCTTCCTTCCTCCTTATTCTTTAGGTAGCAGGACTGAGATACCTGTTAAAGCAGGAACCATCTTGATTGAGACTGTCAGGTTGAGAGATGAACACTAAGGAAGATAGAACAAAAAGATGAAAAGAGCCTGAGATATGGATGGTACTGGGAGCTGCTACCTTGTCACTCATCAAGAAATTCTTGTTGGGTAAAGAGACTAAAGTTTAATTTAGTTAACTAATACATTGGGTTTTCTGTTGTACATAGCTGAACATAATTCCTAACTCAGACATGATGGAAATGGGTTTGATATATAGATCTGTGTCATTTGGATTCTTCTTTAGACTACATCATCACTGCCTTCTTCATGGAGCAAATTAAACTTCATCTGAATTTTCACCTTGGAAATAAATTTTTCTTTCTTCTGTACTCCGATAAAATTCTGGGGTACTTTTAAGGGATACTTTTAAGGCCTTTATGATTTTCTCTTTACATTTGGAATTTTTATGGTAGGTTGTAAATTCCATAAGATCATCATCTATAAATTTTTTTCTTCCCTATATGTAAATAAATTGAATGAATATTTACTGCATTGAATTAAAATTCATAAAATTCACTTATAGTTCTTCATTATCTGTGTTGTCTATGAATTATTTTCAATCTTCTTTAAATTTTTTATGAACATAAACGTGACCCAAATCACACTGGGTTGAGCTCCCATTAAGTCTGCCAGAAACCAGCTCCCTTAGCTCTGAGTGTTTCTTAGTTTATTGCATGAGGGATGCTCAGAAACAAGGCCCCCCTGAGCTGCTGCCTCTGCTGCTGCTGAGACTGCCACTCTGCCCATTCCAGACTTGGGGGAGGAAATGCTTTACTCCATACTGAGGCACAGATCTTTTTCTAATTACTCATGGCACAACTGAGTTCAGGCTATAACTTTATGGGAAAATGCAAAAGAGTAGAGAAGGATACCATTGAAGGAAAACAGAATATTTACAACTATTTTAGACTCAGACATTGGCTTCTAGCATTTTCTGTCCTGGCTTCCACATGACCAAGGCAGTTCACCTCTACCCCCATTCCCCACCAAAATGCCCATGGCTCTCTAAGGCTGAGAGTCCAAACAGACCACTAGCCCCAGAAAAAGACCAAATATTTTTTTTCCTCATCCCCATCATGAGGCCTCCTTCTCCTAGGCTTCTTTTCCTCATTTCCCATGATGGACAGTGGAGACAATCATTTCTTTTAAGGGACACTGAAGCTTACTCATAGTGAGGCTGCGCCTGGCTGTCACAAAATAACTCAAATTTGTTTTGAGTTATTCTGATAATCTGTAGAAACTTTGTTATGTGAATACAAACCTGATCATAGTCTGATTATAGTGGATAGATTACATTTTGGATATTATACATTACAATTGGTTTCTAGTGGCTGTTGAATTTTCTCAACAATACTCTCACATTGCTATTGTCAATTTTGTCACTTGTAGGTGATACTGTGATATCGTCACTAATTTCCACAAATAAGAATTGAAATTTTAAAATGTGGTGATAAAGTCTTGATTTCAAGTAGTTTAAGGAGCTAGGAAGTATGAATAAATTTTTAATGTATTTTGTAGAGAAGAAAAAGAATAGCTATCAGGACCAGAGTTGTAACCTGAGGGACTCTGAGGGACCAGGTTTTTGCTAAATAAACATGAAGAAGTAGGAAGAGGAGAATGGAATGGAAGAGAAGTAGAATAAAAGGGAGAAAGAAGAGGAGACAAAGAAGGGAAGAAAAGAGGACAATAAAAAGAGAAAGACATTTCCAGTAGAAAATATTAAGTATAACTGATTTGGGGCAAGGTTTAATAAAAGTCACGTGTGTAATATCCTGGTATTCTCCTATGCAGTGTACAAACAGCGCTCTGTGCTCATAAAAAGGAAGAGAGAGCTCAAGAGATATGTCTTTGAAGAGAAATTATTTAGGACTTAAGTTAGAAAGCATTTAAAATTAAGTATCTTTTCAAGCACAAAAACAATATAATTAAACTAGGTTCTTATAAACATGGCCAGTACTCTATACCATATATTTTCTCAATAATTTGTTGGTCAGTTTGTTCATAATTTTGTAATGCTTTATGATGCTTTATTATCAAACTAAGACAGTCTTTAATAACATATTCTGATTTTAAACTACTATAGTAGAAAGTTGTAAAATATATTATTATTTTAAATCTTTTTTCAAATGGGACACCATGGAACTGAGGCTGATGCAATAAAAAGTTGCAGAGCTATTCAGCCTTGGGATTCAGTCATGAAGAGAGAGTTGCCAACTCTGCCCTACCAACAGGAGAGTGTTTGCTTTGCTAGTGTCTGGCCTCCGGGACAGAAAGCAGGCTGTCTGTAGCCTCTGTAAAACTTAAAGTAGTTCTTCCCTTTGAGAACATGATCATCATTTGATTTTTGATCCCTTCCTGAAATCTTAGGAGATAGAATAGACACTGACTAACAAGAAAGCAAATAATGAGGAGAAATTGAGTAATACATTTTAATGATTTTTGTAGATGAAATCATAATGATTGTTGGTTGACATGCAGACTCGGTTGGCTAAATGATACATGTGATAAACTCTTTACATTCTTTCAAATCATAGAATATCATATTATTGGAAGTAAGTTATTTCAGATTGAGGGACTCTTAAATATTTATGTTTTTGAGGTCTTTGGACTGTTATCAATTACCAGGACTAAATATAACTGATGTGTAAGTTTTCATTAAAGTTATATGAGCACATCCTGGTATTCTTAAACACAGTGTACAAACTATGCTCTGTGTTCATGGATAAAAAGAGAAAGCTCAAGAGATATGTCTTTGAAGAGAAATTATTTGGGAATTAAGGTGGAATATGTAGTTAGATGTCTCAGTGTATATTGAAGGAATATACCCCATTTTGCCCCTGAAAGGAACTATCTTATCTCTCTCCCTCTGTGTTTTCTTGTTCCATGCTAGCAGACAGCCTTGGATTACAAAGCCTGCTTGTTCCTCCCTAGTAACTGTCACTGCTTTCTGCTGGCCCTTCATTTAGCAGGAGAGGGGTTCAAATGAGTCTTGATTAATAGATCCTCATTCCTTTCCTTCCCATGTCGCTCAAGCTCTGGTATTATAAGATTAATGCTAAAGGTATCTATGCTCTCTTAAACGGCTCAAATCCTACCAGCTGAAGTTTAGTTAGTTAAATGTATATGCTGCTTCTCCTCATCCTCCACCCCAAACATTACCATAAAGTACCAAGTGCAGTATAGGAGAGGTTTATTAACAGTACTTAATATAAAAGGTTTTATTTTGACATGCATGTTTTTTCTAAATCAGGAAGTTATTATCTTTAGAACAAAAATTTAAGCATTATTTAAAATTATTTTGAAAACTCATGGTAGATAAAGTACTTTTCCATATTTCTGGCCTCCAAATGTTGGGCTCTGATCTTTGCCAACGTGTTCCATTTTATTAACTCCATAAATATTCTGTCATCAGCATCTAGCTGGGAAAACAGAAACCACTTTCAATCTTTCAAATAGAGGGAATTATTACAGAGAATTGATCACCCAAGTGATGGAAAACTGAAAAGCTAAACAAGGATTGATGAAGTCAACCCAGAGAAGCTCTAAACACCCTCAGACTGGAAGGACAACAGAGGAATGTGTGGCAACCAGAAACCAGAAGCTGGACTCAGGTTGGACCTAGCACCATGATGAGAGGTGATTGCTGGAGGTAAGGAGTTGGGGTGGGAGTGCTATCTAGCAGGAGCTGGAGCCATGGAGGAGACATGGGTACTGTCAGAAATTCTCTAGGATGCAAGGAGACAAAGAAAAAGTATGCTAACTTCTCCGTGTAAGGAAAACTCCATTAGGATAACAAAATCTTGCCTTTCAAAGTCTTTCAAAGACTCTTTCTGTATTTTGATTCTGAGGGCAGGAATCAGCCATGAGCTAACCTGAATTTTGTTTAATAGAGATATTCATGGTGCCATAAAACCAGAGTCAGTAAGTAGAAGGACTGGATCATCATAGGTCAGATAATATTTAGCAGTGAAGTAAAGCGGGGTCATCTTTTTACCTTATTTTTACATTATAATGTAAAATGTAATGATTAGATATAAATTCTGAAAGACTTTGATTTATGCCTTCCTATTTTTCACTCTGTAACAGAAAATAAGAAGTTAATAATAAGAGCTTTACATGTATTCATGCTTTTAATTCTCAAAAAACAACTTCATGAGGTAGTTACTACTGTTAGCCCATTTTATAGAAGACAAAGTCGAAGCACAGAGAGTTCAGCTAATAGACACAGTTACATATAGATGACACAGTTGCATTGTGGGGTACTAGAAACAGCCTTTATAATCAGCTCTGCTACATGGTTTTTGCCATAGAGAAGGTCCTCAGATAAACTCTTCTAAAATGGAACACTGTTTTCTTAGAGCCATTGCCACATGCCAGCACTTAAACCGAGCTGCCATCCTGTCTTACCTGTACCACTCTAGACTCATCTCCTCACTCCCATTGTTGTCCTCCTCGGTCTATATTCTACAGAGCTATTGGAATAACCTTTTAAAAACACGGCTTCACTTCTCAAAGCCCTCCAGTGGTTTTCCATTGTAAATTGCTACATTACTGAAAAATATTGGAGCATGAGTTTTTAGTAAACAAGCATAACTCAGTGCGTTTGGAGTGCTGTTCCTTTCTTGGTGTAACTGGGCCGGCATCTATTAACTTACAGGTCTCCTCTCGAAGAAGCATTGTCTTTACCTCTCTTATATTCGGAAGCTGTGGGCAAGCTCTGTTAATGAGTCAGAAAAGTCTTTCTGAAATTATTCTCCCCTACTGCTTATGAGAAGAGCGTTGATTCTTAGGCAGCGAAGACCTTCAGAAAGCCTTGTATGTTAGACTAAACTCACCCCTAGAAACCCCCTGCAGGAGCTTCTGGCAAAGTGACAGCCATTTTGTAATGTCTGTCAATGGTGCTATTTATTTTGGCTTTTCTTGGGTAAATTTGGTGGGGAGCCAGGGCAACAAAGGGCACTCCTCAGATTAGAGTTGGAAGAGGCAGCTGGGCTGAATCTTTAAGTATTAGAGACGGGTGTAGGGCAAAGGAAATTGGCCAAGGACATATATGAGCTAAAAGTCACAACTTACGTTTTTATATTTGAATAAACAGCAAAAGCTGAAAGAATGCTAGAACGAGTCTTAACATGCTGGGGGAAATGTGTGGTCCCCAGGGTGCTCTACATTTCATACGTCCCTATGGCATAGAACTACGCCAGGATTTCATCATAAGTGCTGCTCTTAACTAGCAAAATATCTTAAGTGTTTCATATATGTGATTAATAAATATGGGACAGTGTGAAAAAGCTTAGCATTCTCTTTGGCCCATCTAATTGCATTCATATTTCTGAGAAATAAGAAAAAGTTAAATAGTATGTAAATATAAGGAATATTTACTGGCTGATAAATAAGGGCATGAAAAATATTTTAGGAAAAAATTCATGTTTTCATAGACTAATTATAGCTGATCAAAATTACTAGAATAACTCAAGAAAAAGACTTTGGTTTTGTTTTTAACTGCTTCACAAAGTTGGCAAAGGTGGACTGTGCATGATGACAACTAGAGTATGTTATTACTAGTTGTCGTGTTTAGTCTAAATAAGTTGCCATAACTCTTCCTGAAATTTCATTGCTTACAATTAATATTGAGTGCTATGGGTTCTGTGAAAGAACTTTGAAACATCTTTTATTGCTTCAGATTTAATGCAGCCAGAGTAATTACTGAAGACATTTTGGCCTGCCTTTGTTTCGGTTCAAGGGTCATTCACACTGACTTTTCTTGCTTTGACTTTATACAAAACTGTAATCACATGTACTATTAAAATATTAACTCTCCCTTCAAATATCTCATTAATGTATGTATTTAACTATATATATATTTGTATATATTTTAATCTAAATCATTGAAAAATACCTCTTAGGTGAAGAAAAACTCATTTGTTTTATTTTACCTTGCATTATAAGACATCACAATCTAGTAGTACCTCATAACCTCATAAATATTTTTCCTTCTTAAATCATTGTCTGGGAAATAAGTTTGTCTCACTTTTTCCATAAAGCTAAAGTTGCAGAGGTCAAATTTGTAGATGATACAAAAGGCTTTCCTCAATGAATAATCATAAGCTCATGCGATTGGAACGGCCTTCAAGCAATGACACAGTTCAGCCTGAATCCAAATGGGTCCACTATACACTCACAGTTATTTTATGGTTCAGAACCCCTAAGACAGACTATTCAGAATCTCTTTCTATGGTAGCCAGTCTCATGTTAAATCATCCATTTGTTGTTGTTGTTTGTCCTATGAGCTTTAGCTGGTGTCAGATTTCTATTACTAAGAATTATGCCCATTCTTGCTATGGTTTTGCTCTTGGAAGACAGAACAGCCGGACAAAAGAAATGCTGTGACAGTGATTACTGAGCAAAAAATGAGTGGGAGCTAAAGTTTGGTGATATTTTTCTATTTTAGTGTTTTTTGAGTGTTAATATAGAGATGTCACATGTTTATTTGAAAAAAAAATTTAAGCAAAGAGTAATTGTGAAACCTTTCCTACAAATAACTAAAATTTTTACATCAACACAAAGTCATTATTTATCTAGTGTTGAATGAGAGCAAAACTTTTTTTTCTCAGTAGAAGTGCTTTATTTATTAAATTAACTCCATAAGTCTCTACATTCTTTCCAATGGATTAAGACATGTTCTCATTTGAAGTATGAGGAGTCTGGAATTGATGTCAAATGTGCTCAACAGTATGTAAAGCACTTTCTAAAGACTTTTCTTTAGGAAAAAAAGCAGTGACTAAATATGTAAAATGATAGCCAGCTTATGATAATAAGTATAAATCTCAAACATAAATCATTCCTATATTGATGTTTGCATTTAAGAAAGGCAAATACTAAATTCTTATATCTTCTGTTTAATCTTCAATATGCTTATGTAAGTAGATATTCCTTTTTTGATTGAGGGTTTTTACATGTGAGATGAATTTTGAATTTCTACACGTAAGTACCAAAAAAAGCCTTCATATTCTAGTGATGCTCAGTGTGAAATATCTTGCTTGATCAGTTAATGAACACAAAGCTAAATAATACCTATATGCTTTACCATAAAATATCATTTATTTTATGACCTAGAGATGAAATTCATGTATAAATATTTGAGATTTATTAAGGAAGTACTCCCAGAGAAGCAGGTAAGGGAATGGAAGAAGCATGACTGAAATGGAGAAAATAAGCAAGAACTATCAGGTGACTTCTCAGCCTCAGACTGATTCCACAGAGTACTCTGGAACATAAATTACATCTCAGGTTTGTTTTACTTTGAGGCAAATAATGGGCTGTCAAACTCTCACACAAGTTAGTACTTGGCTATGGGCTTTCCCAGGAATGTAATGCCTCTCAGGCACTTCTGGTTCTGTATAAAGTTTAGGGGCAGAAGTGGCTGCAGCAGCTCAAGGTTGATCCTCTGAATAGAGGATCCAAGGGGACCTGGGTGATCTCCAGGGATGTTTGTTACACATAGCTGTCATAAATCTGCCATAAATCTGAGTTTAAGTTGGGAAATGTGATTCTCCATGTTTTGCTGGGCCAAAATATCTGTGATAAGGGTTCAACTGTCAGGCAGAATTTACAAGTCCATGGGTACATTTAGAGCTTGGCCATATTCATAGAAACTGTGATTGGAATTTGGAGTGGAGGGTGGTGGTTGGGAATCCTTTGGTGTATATGATCGGGAGTGAAAAGAAGAGGATAATACAAGTTCTTTAAAAATTTGAGGCATAGGAAAGAGAGGAGAAAATTAAAATAATTAAGAGAAACCAGAGAATATTCATTAAGGGAGGACGCTCAGCACAGTTAAACTGTGTCATTGCCCAGATTCCAGAGGAAGGGTGGTCAGAAAACTATCAGCTCATATTTGGAACTACCAGAACACTTTCCATGTGAGTGCAGAGAACTGACTCAGGCCCCAGGCTGGAAAGGAGCCTGGTTCTCTAGCGATCTAGGAAATCTGTAGGAGTAAAACTCAGAGGAAGCGTGGGATGATGGTAGGCCTAGCAAGAAAGGACAGTGATCCTAGGTCAAGGCCAAAGGAGGGACCAGCTGCCGCCAAGGGAAATAAAAGTGAAGCCATGGAAGAATAGATTGTTGAAGGCTGTAAACCTATGCCAAGTTTATTGTGGAATGTGAGAATGTGTACTTGTAAATTACCTCAACGCTATATAATTTGTATTCTGAAATTTTTTCATACTGTAATAGATTCTGAGCCTTTTCAAAGGTTTTAGTCTATGATTCTGCTATCCTAAGTGACTTGTGTATGTTAATACATGCTGAAGGTGCTGTTCCTGTGGACAGCACAACAGTTGGGTATTGTTGGGAGAAAAGTGAAAAAAGACAGTTATCCTCCCTATTTGGTCTTGGGGGAAGCTATCCTGCCTTGTGATTACCCAGAAACTGTCTGTAGCAAGTGCTGAGGGGCGGGGGATGGAAGCCATGATGGAGAGTCTCTTATTCATGCCTCAATTTTGAGTACCCCATTTGGAAATTGTATGTTGCATTTGGATAGTGGCAAACTATTTATAGAAAAAAATTTACAGCGGATAATAATTATAAGTCTTCAACACAGAGAATAAGCTTGCTTCATCTATATTCTAGCAAACTATACTTGTAAACATTAAAAAAATAAATAATAGAAAGCTAAGAAAGGAGAATACTTGATAATGGTATTTTCACTTTCATTGCATTTTTGCACCTAAGAAAATAGACATCATTAAAATGTATTATTTGAGGTCCAAGAGCTATCTCCATCATTAAAATATATTATTTGAGGTCCCAGAGCTATACTTTAAGTTGGGTACAGATGCTGGTTGGTTTAAGGATATCTTTTCTTTCACAAGGACCAGAATATTCTGAGCTCACATTTTTTAATGCTATTAAAAAAAGAAAAAGAAAGAAAGGAAAGAAAGAAAAGGAAGGAAAGAAGGAAGGAAGGAAGGAAGGAAGAAAGAAAAGAAAGAAAGTTCCCAAAAGGTTCAGACCATGTAACTTCTTCCCTGTTGGCCTGGAAGGTTATTTATTTATTATTTATTTATTTATTTATTTATTTATTATTATTTTTTTAACAGTTAATTTTTTTATTTTCATTTCCCCTCCCCGCTCTCTTCTGGTAACCACTAGTCCATTGTTCATGTCCATGAGTCTCTGTTTGTTTGTCCTGTTCATTTGTTGCTTTTACATTTATATCCCACATATGTGATATCATGTGATTTTCAACCTTTTCTGTTTGGCTTATTTCACTTAGTATGATTATCTTAAGGTCCATCCATGTTGTTGCAAATGGCAGTATTTCATCTTTTCTTATGGCTGAGTAATATTCCATTGTATATATGTACCATGGCTTCCTTAGCCAATCATCTATCATAGGACACTTTGGTTGCTTCCATGTCCTGGCCACTGTGAATAATGCTGCTATGAACATTGGTGTGAAAATATTTTTTCGGATATGAGTTTTCAAGTCTTTGGGGTAAATACCCAGTGGAGGGATTGCTGGATCATATGGTAGGTCAATTCTTAGTTTTTTGAGGAACCTCCATACCGCTTTCCATAGTGGCCATACCAATTTGCAGTCCCACTAGCAGTATAGGAGGGTTCCTTTTTCTCTGCATCCTCTTCCAACATTTGTTAATACTTGTCCTGTTAATTATAGCCATTCTAACAAGTGTGAGATGGTATCTCGTTGTGGTTTTGATTTGCATTTCTCTAATAGCTAGTGATGTTGAGCATCTTTTTATATATTTGTTGGCTATTTGTATGTCCTCTAGGGAGAAGTGTCTGTTCAGATCCTCTACCCATTTTTTGATTGGATAGTTTTTTTGTTGTTATTGAGTCGTATGAGTTCTTTGTATATTTTCGATATTAGGCCCTTATCGGAGGTTTTGCTTGCAAATACATTTTCCCATTTGGATGGTTGTCTCTTTACTTTGTTGATGATTTCTTTCGCTGAGCAGAAGCTTTTTAGTTTGATGTAGTCCCATTCGTTTACTTTAGCTTTTACTTCCCTTACTTTTGAGGTCAAATTCATAAAATCCTCCTTAAGCCCAATTTCTTGAGTTTCGTTCCTATGTTTTCTTCTATGCATTTTATTGTTTCAGGTCTTATATTCAGGTCCTTAATCCATTTTGAGTTAATTTTGGTGTGTGGTGATAGACAACAGTATAGTTTCATTCTTTTGCAGGTGGCTTTCCAGTTTTCCCAATGCCACTTATCGAAGAGGCTTTCCTTTCTCCATTGTATATTTTTGGCTTTTTTTTTTTTAAATTATTTGCCCATATAAATATGGGTTTATCTCTGGACTCTCGTTTCTGTTCCACTGGTCCATGTGTTTATTTTTCTGCCAATACCAGGCCGTTTTGATTACTGTCATTTTGTAGTATAATTTGAAGTCGGGCAGAGTGATGCCTCCAGCCTCATTCTTTTTTCTCAGGATGGCTTTGGCAATTCAGGGTCTTTTGTGCTTCCATACAAATCTGATAATTTTTTGTTGTATTTCTTTAAAAAATGTCAATGAGATTTTGATGGGGATTGGATTAAATCTGTATAATGCTTTAGGCAATATGGTCATTTTAACTATGTTGATTCTTCCAGTCCAAGAACACAGAATATCTTTCCATTTCTTTGATTCTTCTTCAGTTTCTTTTACTAAGGTCTTATAGTTTTCATTATATAGGTCCTTCACATGTTTCATGAGATTTATTCCTAGATATTTTGTTGTTGTTGTTGCAATTGCAAAAGGAATTACTTTTTCCACTTCTTTTTCTGACACTTCATTATTAGCATATAGGAACATTATGGATTTTTGAACATTGATTTTGTATCCAAAGACTTTACTGTATTTGCTTATTGTTTCTAGTAGTGTTCTTGTGGAGTCTTTAGAGTTTTCTATATAGAGAATCATGTCATCCACAAATGGTGACAGTTTGACTTCTTTGTTTCCTATTTGGATGCCTTTTATATCTTTCTCTTGCCTGATTGCACTCGCTAGGACCTCCAAGGTTATGTTGAATAACAGTGGCGATAGTGGACAGCCTTGCCTTGTTCCTGATCTTAGAAGGAAGGTTTTTAATTTTTCACCATTAAATATAATGTTGGCTGAGATTTTGTCATATATGACTTTTATTATGTTAAGGTACTTTCCTTCTATATCGATTTTGTTAAGTGTTTTGATCATAAATGGATTCTGTATCTTGTCGAAGGCTTATTCTGCATCTATTGATATGATCATATGATTCTTATTTTTTAATTTGTTTATGTGGTGCATCACATTAATTTATTTGCATATGTTGAATCATCCCTGTGTCCCCGGGATGAAGCCCACTTGATCGTGGTGTATAATCTTTCCAATATGTTGCTATATTCGGTATCTTATTTAGGATTTTTGCATCTGTGTTCATGAGAGATATTAGTCTGATAATGAATATTTTGTTTAATCAACCACTTAATCTAGAGGCAACATAAAGAGTATTTTTGATGACTTTCATACATTTACCTATTAATTTGTCCTCTTGATGCATTCAAATATCAATACTATATTCAGGCTTTAAACATTTATTGATATTCCTCTTCACCTTCCATTCCTCATTTGTTTGATGACACATATGATTATAAATTCAAAGCACATTGCCATGCTAAAAAATTTCTGACTTACTAGGATTTTTTACATACAAACTAGAAATAATCAGGATGTCTTAAAAGTTTTCTTCATTTGTAGCACTGTTTCTAGCATAGTTAAAAAAAAAATTGCAATTATGATCTAAAGAAAAGGTATGGCTAGTGTGTTTCAATTTTAAACAATGTTGGAAAAAAAATTATTTTTTGAGTACATGATCATTCTGGAAAAAAAGAAACACGACAATCAGAAGTGGACTTATAGCCATGAATTAATGATTTATAATTGTTTTTCCTCTCCAAATCTCCAGAAATGTGTTATCACACATTCTCATCAGTAACAGAAGCCCTGGTGTAGACATAATAGACTCTCCAGGAAGTGGTTTCTTATTTAACCAAGTTGTCTAGTGGATTCTGATAAGCCCCCCCTTCCAAAGGACAAAGCCCCAAATACATCTATGCTTCTCTAACTTGAATACTAACAACCTGGGGCTCTTGTTATAATTTAGATTCTGGGTCAGTAGGTTTGGGGTCTGCATTTCTAAAGAGCTCCCAGGAGATGTCAGTGCTGATGGTCCACAAATTACACTTTTTCCCAGTTCATAATTATCAATTTATGTTGCACATCTGTGAGTCCAAATTTGGGTCTGATGTATTTGTTTTTATTTTGTCTGTAATTAGGTTCTGTACCGTTTTTAAGGAATTTCCTCCAATCAATGAGCAATTAAGGAATTTTAGATCTATTTGCTACAATTATTAAACAGTTTTTCTGGTGTTTCCTACAAATATCTTTTCCTTAAGTAGAAAATAAGGAATGACGACAAGAAGGAACAGAATGAGAACTGGTCTCACATTCTGATCAGCAGTGGCAGCAGTTCCTGCATACACCCAATGGTAGTGTTAACCTAAAAATAAAAGGCCAAAATGAGAGGCGATAAGTATTTATTTGAGATTAAAAAAAAGAGAGAGAGAGAAGAGCTATTCAGCTATTCAGGAAACACCGACTCAGGCAGAAACCCAAATAGCATTCTATAAGGGGGTGAAGGTAAGGGGCTTTTTTAAGAAAGAGAAAGGGACTAATTACATGACTAAAAGAAAGAAATTTCTGTTGTGTTAAGTCAAGTAAAGAATTCCTATAGGTGCAAATAAGCTAAGTTATTCTTTAGCTGTATGTGGTGCTGCTAATCCTAAAGAATGTCTCTAATTTTCAATCTGGTAGGCAGGATGTCTGCTTTCCTGTTAGCTTTGCAAATAGTTGTTTGGAATGCAATGTTGGTTTGGCCCAGTCCAAAGGTTATTTTGCCCAGTTTAAACATTCCATAGCTTTGAAGAGTAAGATGTGCAAGGAAGTTCCTCTGGGATGACAGCTCCAACTCCATTTTGAGTTGGCTCTGTTTATAGTAATTCTCACAGTAGAATAAGTGCAGTTGTGGAAGAATTCCTCTAACTCCCTGTGAGTTCTCATCCTTCTGTGTGACCTAATCCCTAGAAATCCAATGCTTCATGATGTTGCTCCATATCTACTTTATGGTCTCCAGGTTGTCCTTCCTTTCCTTTCTTAACCTTCCTTAAAAACAGGCTGTCATGGTTTAAGCCATATATTTTTTTTGAACACTTATATAAAATAAGGTGGTCTAAGCATTGAAAAGAAATGAATGACCACTGCTCTTGCACTGTTTAATATTTATTTAGAAAAAAATTAAAAGACACGAACTCCTTCATGTCTTTTAAAAAATTAAATAATGAAGGAGTTCCATAACAGCTCCATATTTTATTTCATCAAATAGAAGGGGGTACCTAGAAACTCTTAGGGAAGACCTTGAAGATCACAAAATTAAATTTTTATGTAGCACATGAACTGCCCCAACCTCTTGTCTGTCCAACCTCTTAATTGTTCCAGGCACAGAAGGGTTACTAAGTCTCAGAGTAGCCCATGCCAACATCAGTCAGCTCTAATTGTTAGAAAGTTCTTATTTAAACTGGATTGTTCCTTCTATTAACTGTCATATCATAGTCTGGAAGAAGAAGAAAAGTTATGGTCTGCTGGAGAAGTCTGGGGAATTGGTTCAGAGGAGGAGGCATTTGGGCAAAATATTGCATCATCCTAGAATTTAGGGAGGTGGAAAGAAATGGGGGCGGGCAGCAGTGTTATACTCTTACACTTCCTAATTGTTAATCTGGATCTTCTAATTTATGCTCCAGTGTTAAGGGATGTCTCTGTTTTAAACACTGAAAGCAATCAATAATGTCAGATGCTATAGTATCCATAGACTGTATCTGAGAAAATTAGTAGAGAGACTTTTAAGAGTCCTCTCACTTATAAAGCAGATGACAGCTGAGTCTGTCCTATTCTAATTCTGAAAGGCCAGGTCTATCCAGAGTGCAAAGGAAATAGGCAGTTATACAGATGGTGTTTGGAGAATAGTACAAGTGTTGAGGTGAAAAATTATAATGGCTGTAGATGTGCAATAGGGACCTGTAGGAACACAGCTTTAACTTATATAAGTTCAGTGTGTTAGGAAACTACAGTAGGAACTGGTCAACCTTCTTCTGTTACCCATTTGGATAGAACAGCTCTTATTTAAAGCCATGAACCCAAGTTTTAATTTTATACATGGCAGAAGTCTTCTGGCCTTCTCTTTTTATTGAGAGCAAAGTCACCAGAAAAGCAATTCAGAATGTAAATGACAGGGTAAAATGTGTAAGAATATGAAAAAATATAAATGTGTTGACAGCTTCCATCTGAATTCTTCTTAGGAAAATAATAATATTTGTATCAGAAAAACACAATGATAAGGTGTAGGATAAAGTGGGAGAGGGTTCTTCTAGAAGCCTGGAGGTACTGGGATGCCATTGAGGAAGTCAGCGGGAAATACTTCCTTGTCAATCTGGAGGAGATGGCAAATGAGAGGAGTAAGGAGGAGCTTAGATGGTGAAGCCTGAAGGTTGGTCAAAGGCCATATTCCAGGATGTGACCCTTCCTGTAATCACTCTAAATCTTCAAAAGATGTATCAACAAAAACTTTACACAATACAATGTGAGTGGATTTTATGGTAACTGGTGAAAGGATTGTGTTTTGCATCTGGAGTATCATGGAGTTTTAAGATACAGAGCATCTTTATCTTAAAAGATAAAGATCCTTTTACTTTATCAAAATCTTTATGGTGGCATATAGAAGCACGAGAAAGTAAGCCAGAAGAATTTGGTGAAATTATGGAGTAAGCTACTGACTGTGGAATGGAGTTTAAGATCAAGTTTAACCAGATTACTTGGGGACATGGTGTCCTCAGCTGACATCTAGTTTATACATATAAAATCATTTGTTACAAGGACATTTTCCACTTGAAGCTAATATTTTTAATTCCTTATTCTCTTGTTTAAAATGTGTACTTTGAAATGTCAGATTGTCTTCTAGAATAGAGAGCAACTCCCACTGTGTTTGTACAATAGAGTAGCCCCTTCTCCAAAACCTGAGGCTTTCTAAGCCCTATTTTTCTAAATATTTGTCAATTACTTTCCCTTGTCTATTCTTACAGCTTTTTAAACAAATATAAATTTATTTTGAAATGCTTTGAAACAAAGAGCACATAAAATCTAAGATCATATTACTCAATTTCCAGTTTGTCTAAATCTTGCAGATGGAAGAACAATAATTAAAAGGTGTAACTTAGAAAAAAAAAATTAAGACTTTACAAGAATGCAAAATTGTGAAAGAAAAGTCAGAAGTCATCCAAAGTCTACTGTTCTGGGGTAAAATGGATTTTCTTTGTTTCTTAGAAGATTCTTTACTATTCTTTCTCTCAGGACCTAAAAAATTAAAGAACAATGCTGTTATGCGATGGGACCTGAGTATGAGAAGCCTGGACTGGATTCACTTTTCTAGAACTGGCCTGCTGTCCTCCAGCAAGACAAAATTTAAAAATGGTACATAGCTGTCACTATGACTTGGAAATAAAAATTTCCAAAGTCTGTCCAATTTTAAACTGCAAACTGATATGTTGCCTGAGGTGTTTTGTTTTGTTTTGTTAATGTTGCCTGCGTGCTCCTGAACTGCCTCTTGTTTTCAGTGCTCTATCAAATTACTGAGCTGTCTGCTGAGATTAAGCAAGGTGATAATTGTATGTAAATCATAAACACATTTCAGTTTAAAGTTTTGACTCTTTGTTTTTTTAGAAATAATATTAAATGAAGGGCTTAATATAAGTTTGCTTGGTGGGTTATAAATTTGAGCTAAATACATCTAAATTAGATAAGTTCAATCTAATAAGTTAAATGGTCATCAAGCATCCTGAATGAGTAAGATAACTGAGCATCCACTGGCAAAAAAACAAAACAACAACAACAAAAAACTAAATATGACATAGTCTCGGGTCTCAAGGAGCTTATAATTAAGAAAGATATGAGTAAATATTTAGCAAACAAGTGAAAAGGTATGTGCTGATTGCTATATACTTGAAGAGTCCTTTTAAGAATATTCCAAATAATTTCTCTGATGGTTTTATGCATGATAAAGCAAAACTAGAAACCCAACTTAATGATCTAAACCAGCTTGTTTAGATAAGTACATCACGTGAAATTGCTACTTTATTGAATGACAATTATTATAGCTGCAAAATCCAATAAAATAATATGTGTGGCTATTGGTACAATTAACTATTTTCCCTTTTACACTATCAATATCACTTCAAATACTTAAGTGTTTACTACATTCAGGGCACCATGCCGTGGGCTATGAAGAATGAAAAGAGACTTTAAATCACACAGTCTATCTTCAAGGAACTTTTAGTTTCCTTAGCTAGATAAGTTCTCTTTATATAACATACAAGAATTAGAGAATTCCAGAGGAAGATCTAACTTGCAGCTTAGAGTTGTCAAGAATGGCACAGGGAGATTAAAGGATTGGCAGAATTTTGATGTGGGTGGGGGTTTGGACATTTCAGAGGAGAGAATGGCAAGAATTCAGGGGCAGAGGCAAAAGGGGCACAGAGCAATTTTAGTATAAAGTAATGCTTTAGTTATGTTAAAATAAGGGGTTCTTTCCTGCAGTCATGGGATAAGGGCAGAATGACATGCTGAGGCCATGTTAGAAAAGCTTTGAATACATGCTATGGAGTTTGTACTTTATCCTATAAGCACGAGAATTTCATGAAAAGCTTTTGAGCAACCCAGTGGTGTTATCAAAGCACCCATTTAATAAGATGATTCTTGGAGTGAAGCACACACTGTCTTAAAGGGAGAAGAGCCTGAAGGCAGAAGGCTCAGGTAAAACATTATGGCATTAGTCTGGTGTGAGTTGGTAAGGACCAGAGAATCAGGTGGGAGTTAGGAACGAAGGACAGACTAAATCTGTATGTGCTTTTTAATTTGTTAAAATGGAACATATAGCATATTGCTACAAATGAATAATATAGTAAAAATTCCACAGCTAAATTTATTGATAATCTTCATTGTCGACGAACATTCATGGAATGACTATTAAAGTGTCCTATAAAAGCCAGCTATGTGAACTTTTTATCCGAATGATGAGTATAACACAGTTTTACTTATGTTCCCTACATAATTTTCCAAGTAAGACATTCCACTGGGAGTTTAGTGCTAGGAAATGTTGGTGTACTTTTGAGGAACAAGTATATTTTCTTCTTCATAAGGAAGACCTAGGAAGCGCAGGCAATCTTCCCTGAGTGCCTGTAGGTCTCAAACCAGGATTTCAGTTTAACCACTGCAGCTGTGTTGACTTTACCATAATCTCTGTTTTCTCCTTTGTTGTTAACTCTCTCCCCTTTTATTCCTCATTAATCTTACTGAGTTGGTTTCTTCTTTCCCCTCTGTAAGCAGCTCCAAGTGATTTTTCAAAGAGACAAAGGATAAGTACATTAACATGTGCCAACAGCACTCCCTCCCGCCTGAAGCTTCAGTTTCTTCTTGAGCTTCAGCATGGCATTTCTGCATCTTGCTTCTATTCTGCCTGGCCTATAAACAGATGGCCCAACTAGCATCTCTTACATCCCACCTCTCACCTTACTCAAATGTGGTCTTTGAACCAACAGTGGCGGCATCACCTGGGGATTTTCCAGAAATGAAAATTCTCAGGCCTCACCGCAGAGTATTACAACAGAAACTCTGAAGGTGGGGCCCAGCAGTGTGTGTTTTAACAAGGCTTCCAGGTGATTCTGACACATGCTGAAGTTTGAGAACCACTACTCTAGAGAATGTCTATACTCATGTCTTTCTCTCCCAGTGTATGTGTTCTCTAGCTCATGGTGTCTCTAATCTACTCTGTATGTTTGCTGTTGTCCTGGAAAATCCTTTATATACTTTTTAGAATAACTATAAATTCTTAAAGAAGCTTATCTAATTGGTGTAGTTAATTATTACCCCCCACCACAGTCAGTAAAGCATTTCTGGGTACCCTACCTCATGGTCATCGTCTGGTCCATATTTGAGCCACTCTTGGCATACCACAGAATACTGGGTCTTGTCAGTGGCCAGTTCTACTAAAAAACAGACTAGCATTGCTTTTGAGATTAAAGGTCCTATTATAAGTGACATGGACAAGGACCCAATTCATAAGCTATACAGATGCCATCCAATCTGTATAGAAACAATACAATGTTTGCATTAGTTTGTAATCACAAGGGGAAAAAAATGCAGCACTCAGTTCCTACTGGAGCTTTTTACTTACTTGAAGAGTCAAGGTTAAGATAAATGAAGCAATAGATAGGTAAGCGCTAAATTATGTTATTCTTGACGTAATTCTCTGTGTACATGCTTGGAAAGGTCATCTCTCATGACTTTATCTAATAACTATGTAGGTCAGTGTTTCTCAGTCTTAAGTAATGTAATAATAGCATGCTGTAAAATTTTCTCCATTTTCTCAATATGGAATGAAAGAATTTGAATTATTATTTTACGAAAACGTGTATCAATCTAAAAACAGGCACAAACCACTTAACATTATAATACTTAAACAATTATAAAAACAAATCTATAAATTAAAGAAAATCTACACAGCCAATAGAATTTAAATTAATTTAATGGCATGGATATTTTATTAAAGCATAATCACCACTAAATGCCTGAGCATGGTTCTGCCTGCTAAGATGCAGCTTCCTTTGTTTTTAATAGGCTTTTCTTACCATGCAAGACACAATGACTCAGCTCTCACTGGTTCTTTATTCAAACTACTGTGAAACTATTCTTTATATACTTCCTGTGGGGTTTTTTTTCTGCCTGTAATTTGTAGAAACATATCGTGTATGTATTAACTGCTTGTGATATTATCTCACTATTTGGCAACAATTAATATAATTCTGTGGATTGTCAACCTGAAAAAGTGAGAAATAAAATCTTGGGTGATGCTTGATATAAGGTAGCCACCCATATAGTCCTAAATTTTCTTGTTCCTTTTAAAAGATTGTCACAGATATGAAGACATCAAATTCTCATTAAGATATGAGAAATCCTCATTAAAAACTGAAGTCAGTGGTGGTGGACACACCTGTGCCTCCTAGAGCCCCTACAAGGAAACACGTGGTGCCTCAGCTGCCAGCAAACGGCCTCCAGCTCTCAGTTCCTTTATGGTTTGCTCAGCTGCAAAGAGCTGCCTAGCACGAGGGTGTGTCCTTTCGCAGGAGCCCACCTTTGATGACTGATGAAGGCAGTGGTGACAAAACCTGGATACTTCTCCTGAAGAGGGTCAACTCTCATGGGCTGCATTTGGTCTAGACTCTCTGTGGATTTGACTGAGGCCACTGGCCTGCACTGCAGTTCCACTCTGCTCTCCCAATCATGTTTTCCTCTTCTCTTCCATTAGTGATGATTCCTAAAAATATCCTGCATGCCAAACTCCATCTTTGTGTCTGCTTCTGGAGAATACAGTCAACAAGAGCTACCAAGAATCTCTCTAAGGACCACTCCCCTGCCCCCAACGCCCAAGGGGAAAGAATGCCTCTTATTCTTATTGTAACATAGTCCGATTATATATTCCCGCCAGCACTTCAAAGTCAACAAGAAGCTGATGCAAAATGATCTCTT
Organism: Pteropus medius; assembly: GCF_902729225.1. Lineage (NCBI taxonomy): Eukaryota > Metazoa > Chordata > Mammalia > Chiroptera > Pteropodidae > Pteropus > Pteropus medius. The sequence goes on from NW_024354875.1 coordinate 27,057,640, forward strand.
GGGTTTCTGACTCAGAACAACTTGTGGGTTCTCCCTTCCATTTTATAATTTATTTAATGGCATAACCATGGTATTCCTACAGGATAACAAGCTGGGAGGCAATTTTGATTCTGCACACATCTTGCTCTATACAACCAGTCTATTATTTATGTTCTTAACATGGGAAGGACTTTACTCATTTCTCCAGGGACCCACTTTCTTCAAAATAAGGGGTGCTGCTGAAATTATAATGGAGAGATTCACTTTGCTTTTAGAACATTTACTTTCTTTAAGAGTTTCCCTTTCCTTCCCTTCGATTCCATAGAATCTAAAAGACAAAAATTTGGTTTTGTATTTTTTTTTCCCCCCCAAAGGACACATATACAAAATTCCAACTCACAATCTTGTACCTACCCAGGAGAATAATATGTTGGCTCACATAGTAAATAAAAGAATAGCACTTTGAGAGGATGGCAGCAAATGCCTAAGGCTTCACTTTTCCTTCTGCAATTAAGATTGCTGCAATGCAGTCATTAAAACAAAACATTAAAACAAAACATGATTTATTTGCTCAGTTTAAGATAAAATACATTGAATTTTCTTTCCCTCTTTATCTTTTATATTGAACTACAGAGTAAAGAAAGCCAAATCTTAATAAATGCCAAAGTCATAATTTCATAATATAGAGACTAAAACGTGTGAATGTTATTTTGCAGTTTAGAAGTCTATGACAGCATACATATTTTTAAAAGCAGTCAACTCATTGAAAGACACTGGTGTTTAAAAGTGAAAGTTGAGTTGTCAGTTGAAAATCAGAAACTGAGGTGTTTGTGAAAGACAAATTGTCAGGAAAGCAGTAGAACATTTCCTGCCCGTGGGTGCAGTCTTGAGGATTTGTCACGGCCATGACGAACCCAACGACCATCACAACAGCACCAATGGGAAACATGACACAGGACATAATCTTATCTGAGTGTGTCCTTGGTTCTTCAGACAGTTTCAGATAACATGCTGATGGAATGATAAAAATTAGGGGAGCTGCACAGAGTGCACCCTGCATATTGAAAATGAGAAACAAGATAATGTTATCGGATGGAGCATTCCTTGGACAGTTTTTAAAAACATTCACAAAATGTATTTGTCATTGCACATGTTAAAAGTTGGATAGATTTGGTTAACTCAAACAAAGGAAAGAAAAATAATTTCAAAAAATCTTAGAAATAGGTTTTTCCTTTTCTGATGGTTTATTTACAAATGAGATGAGTAAAATAACATACGAGTAAAAGAATAGAGTAAAATAAAATAATATACTAGACTAGAAAAAAATGATCTTTCAGCCAAGATCAAGGGTAGAAAAAAAAAAAGATGGTAAGACTGACTTCTGACAAATTCTTAAAATGTCCCTTATTTTCAGTTATGTCATATTGCATTATACTCTTCATTTCATATTCCTGTGTATCTACTTTGCCGTTGAAACCAGAGAGGTTTATTTGTTGTATAGAAGAGGGAATTATTAGGCATATTCTTCCCTCTTTACTTGAGTTCATACCTGTCTGTTGTATGAGAAAGGAAAACTATAACCTTAAGGGCACTCAACATAAAATAGCATTTCTACATCATCTTTCAAGTAAAACTAAACACATTAATTACCCTAGAAAACTGACAGCAGAACTAAATGATTATGACTCATTCACCCTTCCCCACAATAGCTTTTGGATAAGTCCAACCTGAGGGGTAATGTCAGATTGAAAATTATGGGGAGTAGTGTTGTCTATTATAAAAATACCAAGAGTTATTGACTTTAAGGGAAAAGAAACTTTCCCTTTAAGGAGGTCAAATTTGCACTAGAAACTTGGCAAACAAAATAATGTCAAAATTTAATGTATTTTAGGTAATATATTTTTCTAATTATATTAAATGTAAATTATATTATATATTAAACTATAACACATATTAATAAAATATATTAAATACAATTATACGACAAACAATAGTCTCTTCAGCCATAAAATATGTTTGTTTTTTTTATAACATATACTCAATAGCAAATATGATATTGATCTAGCATTAAAAGCAAGCTTTCCAAAAATTAACATGTTTTGCTATATTTGAAAAAGATATTATGGAAATTTGTATATATATATATGTATATGTAGACATATGTACATATATATACATATACACATATATGTATATGTATATATATATGTAAAAAGAAGAGTATAATGAAATCCAACACACCTATCACCAATGGTTTGAAAGCTTTTTGATACATTATTTTGGTAATTTGAAATTTGAAATTTTTTTTCAAAAACATTTGAAAGCTTTTTGATGCAAACTTTGGTAATTTGCTAAAATCATAGAAAACTTATTTTGTAGTCGAATGATGTAAAATAATATATTATACCTCAAAAACAGTTTTAAAAGAAATATTTTCTTGATATCACCACTTACTAAAATCACTGTTTTATACTAAGTACCATCCTCATACTAGAAATATTACTATGTTCCAAAACTATAATTTAATTTTTTTTTGTTTTTTTTTACAAAAATGGCAAATGTTCAGAGAAACTGCAGAGAAAAGGGAGAGACATTATAAAATCAGAGTAGGCAGACAGTATCTAAATATCTGGGGAAGAATAGGAGGGACTACATTTCATAGAAAATATTTCTACAGTCAGAGATATAAGAATGAGAAAATACTAAGAGGTATCAAATTATATTCTAATTTAAAATATATGGACAATATAATTTTGCCACTCATAGCACCTGAATACAAATGAATATCTACAAAGGTACACAGTGTATAAAGGATTAGTTTTCATATGGCTAGAATTAAGTGAATTATGGATTCCTTGGGCTCTATCATGACACCTGAAACTGACAGTTTTTTTAAGAATGAGAAATCCTGCAGAACTCAGTCTGTGTTTATAACAATTATTACTCTCTGTTTTCTTAGAAATAATTTTTGAAAACAATAAAAAAGTAAAACAAATATACACATATGTGTGTATATGTGTATAAAGTTTTTTTATAGGAACAAATTATAATTTATCTGGAATTGTGGAGGGTAAAAGTGCTATCAGGATGAAAACTGCCACCAGCTGCTGCTAAGAAGCTGTCATCAGTCAGTATTTTGGGACTCTTCCAAACCTAACTTGGTGGGCAGTGCAAAGCAATGGGTGTTTTGTTTATACTATAATTTTTAAGAGTTGAGAAAGTAGCAATTAGTGTGAAAGCCATATAGCTGATGTTTGTACTGGAAGAAGTCCAGCTGGGTTTCTTGTCTAGATAGCAGTTACTTTCTTAATATTTCAAAGTTTAGTCTTGCTAGAGGTTGTTGTTAGGACCCAAGATCAAGTGTAAAATGATAGAGCAGTTCCATCTGCTGAATTCCTTATAAAGGAATTCAGTTTATTTGATCTATTTAATATAGCATTGCATGAGCATATACCACTGGCTTTGGAATAATTTTTGAAATTGCTTGATAGGACATAAGTACCATAACTGTTTATTAAAGAGACAATAAAATATAGCCTTATTTATAAAGACAAGACAGCACTGTCCTTTGATAATAACACTATTGATGCCAGGGCATTTTGCAGTTTGCTGTAGGGAAATAAAGGAAGATTTTACTGACAATACTTATTGGAAAAGTATCTAAAGTCGCCTACCTGAACAGAAACCTCTCAAATGATTCAAGGAAGCTGAAATCTAAATAAAAGAATGCTTATACATCTTTTAAATGTCTACTCTGTAATCTATTTGGACTCATGAAATGTATTCCTATGTTTTATAAAGAGGTTCTCTCTAGCTCAGGGGTCTTGGGCAGCGTGGACCATGGCTTGTTCACCCTGATGACTGTATCTCTACCTCTGGGCTCTCCCTGGGTAACTGGATTGTTTTTTCCCTTCCACTGTAAGCTGCACACAATGCTTGTTGGGCTGGTTACTCTGGCCACAGGCACCAGCTGCTTCATCTTTCCTCTTTGTGTTGCTGCAAGTAGAAACCCATAGGGCCCAATTACCGCAGTTGCCTCTTTTCTCTAATAGCAACATCAGTGCTGAGATGCTGGATTCTGACTACCAAGAATGGGACATATATTTATTTTATTTGCTTCTAAAATGAATCCTTTAAAATTGAGGGTGTGTTTGCTTTGGAAAAATATGCCAATGTTGTCTATTGCCATGAAAACAAATAAAAGGGAAACTAAGTTCTAAATGAGATTTTGCTTTTTATTAAATAATATAGCCCTGAATAATTTATCCTATGTTATTTTATTATACTACATAACAGCATTTCCCCAACTTTGCAAATTTAAAGTTTGATTCTATTACACATCTCATCTGTGAAGATCATTATTCTACTAAGCGATGATTCAGAAGTGACAATAGAAAAGAATTCCCGAAGTACTACAATTATTAATGCCCACACAAAAGAGAGTTGAGTAAAGACCTGAATATGTTATTGTGTATACCAAAAGACTTTTGTTGATTGGAAAAACACACGCAGGTGGTCTGAAAGAGAAAATAGATCCTAGATTTTATTCCTACAAAGTGCTTTAAAACTAGTGTAATTGTCTTGAGTTATTAGATCATAACAAACAATTTAGCATTCTTATTTGTTTTTTTTATGAATGTCTATATAACCATGTTTTTAAAAATCTAAGGCTCTAGAATCATCTTTTAAACTTTTAAAAATGGTCCTCCACAGCTAGCTCAGATCTTGACTTTATAACAGATATTTGCCAAATATTCTTCTGTGATTACAATACCAGAATTCTGTCTTAATCACAAAAAATTTTCTACGTAAGTACAAGAGAGAATATTTAATGGATTAGGTGCTTACGATTTTGTTGTGCAAGTGTCAGGGAGATTAGCAATTACCAGAAAGTAATGGTCAAATTTACAAAAATAAATAATTCCTGCAAAACAAGCAATACATGTATGCTTGGTTAATTTAAAGGTAACAAAAAATTGTTAAGCTATCAAAATGTGGTGAGTGATCAGTCAGTTCATAAACATTTGTCATATCAAAATCTCACAAAATCTCGTTTGTGAACTCAAATGAAAGATTTCATAAAATAAGAAATAGCAGAGCTGGGAATCATTATGTTGATCACCTCCTCAGCATAGTTGAAGGATTACTATTACTGTCAACACCAATAATTTTTTTGTAACACTTAATCTCCTATTGCTACACTATAGAACTCTTATGTCCAGGAACATTTGTAGAAATAGTTCCTGAACTGTGGTCCCAAGGGGCAATCACCCACACAGTAATTTGAGCACAGTTCTCAGTACTGTGAACTTAGTACTTAGTACTATGCCAGATACCATGGAGGATGGAGAAGGCAGCTAAATTCATGCATGTTTTCAAAGAGTTTATAATTTGGCAGGGAAGGAAAGTTTATGGATAGTCTAAGCAGTACATGATACAAGATAGTACATAAATCGAGTTGGTGCATTAAGGTAGCAGTCATCCATTTATATAGATCAAGATTGGAACATGAAATGATTTTGAGTAAACTTACTAATCTTTGGCCTATGCAAAATTGGGAAGTAGGTACAAATCACCTTTGATATTTGTCCATCTGTCCCATGAGCTTTCGTTCCATTGCTGGTGAAATAGAGATTCCCCAGTCCTGTGTAGTTTGGGGAAGCTGTTTGTTCTCTACTTTCCACACACTGCTAGAAGAAAATCCCTAATAGTGTGTTCCTCCCACTGCCTTTGTCTGGAACTTCAAATCCAAATGGAATCTGGAAGGAACAGTACCCTGGGCACTGACAATAATACCTTCACCCATCCTTCAACTCTCAATGGAGTGAGTAAATATAGGATCCCACCTATAAAAGTCTGCCTTCCCCGTGGTTCATGACTAATAAATGCTAACTGCTGTGATTCTCAGTAAAAATTCTATAAGGATTGTAGAAGGGGAAGATTAATGACTCTGAAGTGGTAGATCCACTGTTTTTCATGTCTTGCCAAATGGTATCATTATCCTAGTTGCATAAAGTAGAATCAAGGAATCATTCTTGATGTGTTCCTCTATCCCCCTGTCCTCCCAATCGAATCTGTCACCAAATCCTGCTAATCTTTTCTCAAAAATGTCTTTTGGGAGTCCACCTACTTCCCTCTCTCTTCCTCATCATCTATATAGCAGATGAACTTTTATGTTTATTTGTGAGTTTATCAGCTATTGTTGTATCTCTATCATATGGCACATAGTAATCCTCTCTCTCTCTCTCTCTCTCTCTCTCTCACTTCCTCCCTCTTTCTCTCTCTATCTTCTCCCCCACTCCATATATCTGCACCTGTCTGTTCAATGAATAAATGAATTAGAAGATGTACTAGACCTTAAATCTTAGTAAGATTTGGAGAGAAATGAAAGAAAAATAATAATTATAGCAAAGAATAAACATAAGCCAAAGGATAAAGGAAATAATTAATATAGCTTACCCATAAGCCAACAAGATTGACTAGAGCTGAGAGAAGGTTTGGAGAAGTAAACGGTAAAAGCTTTCCATAGTAGAGAAGGGGTCAGATTACAGAGGCAACCGAGTTAATATTTGCTCTGGTAGGAAAGTGGAGATTTTAAAGCAAGATGGTGATAAAGTGGAAGCAAAATTCAAATGTGTGTTAGTTGAAGCAAAAAGCCAGTATTGATTCAGATGCGATATGATGAGAACCTAGATTTGGGAGGTAGCAGTAGAGATTACAAGGGAAAGTTCAAAAGGGATAGAAAAAATGTTTTAAAGAAAAAGAACATGGGCCATGGTACGTGAACATGGAGTATGGATATTATTCTCTTCATTCGCATATTTTAGTGAATCTCTCTATACCTATTTTTACTTGACAAAGGAAATTCTAGATGCATTTAATTTATAGTTATTTTTTAGCAATATCTATGTATTAGAGAAAATAAAATACAAAAAAAGTGCTTTAAGCCAGGCGACTCAACCTTAGCACTTTTGACATTTTGGATTGGATAATTCTTTGTGGTAGGGACTGTCCTGTGCATTGCGGGATGTTTAGTAATATCCTTGGCTTCTACCCACTAGATGTCAGTAGCACCTGCCTACCCAGTTGTGTCAATCAAAAATGTCTCTAGACATTGCTAAGTGTCCTCTGGGGAGAAGGAGAAAAATCTTCCCACTGGAAAATCACTGCTCTAAAAGTATACCATCGAGTATACAATATCATCATTATAAACATATTATCATATAACAAACGCGTTTTCGATCCAATTCAGAAAATGACATCTTTGTTAAGAAAAATACATCTTATGTTAAATGTAAACATTATTTTTAAAGGGATATTTAGAATAGAAGAAGTAAATCCTTAAATGCACTCACACTGAGTTCTAACACTATTCCAAGGCAATCAATCAGCGATGACACGAGCGTGGCCGCAGTAATGAGAACCACTGTCACGATTATGTGGAAAACTGATGATAGATTCCCACCAAAAAAGATACTTGCAATCACCTGCCAAATAAACAGGTTGTTTAGAGAGAGATTCTCAGATGTGTGAAGGATTTATTAAGGTATTTATTTCATATGATAGCACTTGAGACTATGTAAAATACTACCAATAAGGCAATCAATCCAATTTCAAACTATATGAATGGTCTACCTTTTTCAAAGTACTTACAAGGGATATACACACATATCAATACAAAAATTCTTTGTTGAACAGGCAGCACATGGCATATTAATGTGTAAATAAATACATTTCTCAAATATAGGAGAGACCTTGGAAAGTTACCTTATCCTTACTTGAGTCCAAAAGGTTACCACAAGGACAAACTACAGATGCTATTTAGATTATTTGAATGACCTCTAAGATAGGAGCTACCACAATTTTCTTGAATAATAATGGATGTGTAATATCATTTACTAACAGGAAATTAGTTTTATGTAATCTGAATCCTATTTGATACAAGTTAAGTCTATTTCATCTTGTCTTTCCTCAATAAAAATGGAGAAAAGTTGGTCACCATTTGCCACTGAGATTCAGATTAGAAAATCAACCAACAATTACCTATTTAATGTGTCCCACACTGTGATAAGATTTGCAAAGAGAAAATATCTAGATGATTCTTGTTCTCTGAAATTAATATCCTATTTGGAGAGATCCAATCAATCTAATCAAACAAATGGTGATTATGACAGGATTAAAAAAGACAAATAGAATTTAGAAAGAGTTTTATTTGCCTAGATCAGTCTCCCTTATAGTAATTGGCTTTGCAGCATTTCTGAAATGTGCTTGTCCTACCTACCTTGGCTTGAGGTAGGGCCTGAAACATGGATAGGATTTAGAATAGAATTACAGACTGAGGCAACATTGTGAAAAAGAGCAAAGAGGTAAGAACAGGAAAGATACCTATGGAGGACAAGAAGGAGACAGTTTGAATGACTCTGAAAAAAAAAAAAACACAAAGCAAGAGTTGGAAATGGTAGGAGAGGGTCAGATGATTAGGGATGTGAAGCCAATGTTGCAAGCTGTGATAAGTAACATCCTCTTTAGATTGGATACTACTGTAACTCTGCTAATAATTTAATAATTAGGATACTAATAACTTTAACTGATTTATAGTTTTACAATTGGTAATGTCTTTCCGAATATTATCTTATTTAAAATTCATTCTTATAGATGACTCTAAGATAGGACTGTAATAGTGGAAAATCACTTCATGGGTCAGGCTAGTGAGAAATATTTATTGGGGAAGACAGGCCTTTGGGTACTCTTGCATGCGACTGCCTTCTTGACTTATGAATAGAAATGGCTTAGATATGTTTACGCCAAATGTGTGTGTATGTATATGTGTGTGTGTGTGTATGTATATATGTGTGTGTGTGTATATATATGTATATATATATATACATAAACATATGTATATATGTGTGTGTGTGTATATATGTATACACACACACACACACATATATACACACATATATTTATTTTTGTACGTGTGTGTACAAAGGAAAAAAGAGAAAGGAAGTAAATAAGTGAAGTATATACAAGATTCCTCTGCCTAGTATTTGTGACCATAGCAGAGATCTTTAGTTCTGTCTTCGTGTCATGGCAACTAGAAAGGAAACACAAGTCCCAAGTACTGAAAACATAAGCTGTGCAGGTGACTCAGACTGTCCACAAGCAGTTCACCAGAAACCACATAAGAATGCACCATCTGTCATTGCTGATCTAGAGATCAGATTCAAATCTAAAGTACCGGGCAGAAGCTAAAATAAAACCATTTCCTGCATCCAACAATAGTTAGCAAAAATTTTAAAGGTTCTTAGATTTAAAAAATCTTCATAAAGTAAAGTTCAATCTAGGTCTCCCTTATATTCAAGGTGAAGAACTGGCCTGTGAGTTACGCATTTTTAAGTGAGGACAAGTGCTAATTGTAAAGGACATTCATGGTGCTGAACATTTCCTTATTCCATTTCCTTGTGCAGTTCTTTGTCCCCAGAACTGGCATAAGGTGAGCACTGGTCAGCTTCTAGAAGCCTGTGTATTAGTTGGTTAGTGTATTTAAAGCTCTGTAGGCATTTCACTTCACACATTAGACCCATTCACATGGTGCCCTGTGTAAACAGCCCTTAGGAATAGATCCTAAGACTAATCCCTTTTCAGTGTGATTCCTAAAAGAACCACTGTGAAGCAGGATCATGTTTTTCTGCTAAGTGGTACAGTGGATTTTTAGCTGACTTGCATAAGGAACTCCTGAGGAGCCATGTTATCCAATCTTACACAAAAAAGTTTTCACCTAATCTTCCTCCACAAATCCAGGTGGACTATATAACATAACTTAACTTGGAGTTCACTTTATCTGTGAAATATACATATATAAGTAATATACTACCTATATTGTTTTATATGGTATGTAAATACAAATTAGTAAACATATAAAAGAAATATATCTGTAAAACTAATGGTTTAAATTTAATTTTGGTTTTCCAAGGAAATACGAGATAGTTTTTAATAAAACTGATCAGAACCTGTTCTATGGTGCCTTTAATACATGTTGACTTACAAAACATCTTAGAAGAAAATAATTTTCTAAAGCATGTTTTAAACCTTAGTAGTTAATTTCTTAGTAAGAATGCTTTTAAATAAAAACTTCGTTTAGCTCTATTAAAGACTGGCATTCATTTTGGAATGCAGTTGTAGAAATATTTATATTTATGCTAATATAGACTAAACCACCAAATATGATTTTCAAATCCAACTTTAGAAAAAATATCTTGTAAACATTGAATATATTATCTTTAAACTGGAAAGAAAATTTTATAAATTATATACCTCTCATGCACGTGGGAATTGGCAGAATTGAATTATTTACAAATCTTCCTAAATTAAATATAGTAGAGAGAATATCTAAGTGGTGTTGAAAAGGAATTGTGCTTACCTCTCTAGTCACAAAGCATTCTATCGGGTATGTCAAAATAACAGTGACTCCATAACAAAACCTTCCAAATGTTACCAGGTCATCATTTCTGCAATAATTTTCAAATAAGTCTCCTAGAGAATGATATAAAATAGATTTATTTAATAGATACTAGATTTTTTAATATAAATATCTAATAAATGAAATATTGGATATTTATTATGTAAGTGAAACTAAATAAACTTCATTTAATTAACAGACTAGATTGCCAAGTCTAAATATGTTTTTAAATTTAATAACTATATAATTATTAACTGATATTAAAACTAGTGTATGTTCTACTTGAAGATGGATTCATCACTAATAGTTTCTCTCTCTCTCTCTTTTTTTTTTTTTTTTTTTGCAGCAGAAAAGAAAAGCTTTATTAGAAGGGAAAGTACACTTCCAGACATGAAAGTGGGCTTGAGTAAGAGAAGTGTGGCTCAAAGACCTAATAGTTTTTCTCTTATTCTCATTGTTTATTTTGGTATATTTGCTTTAATTTGTAACGACTTCTGAAAAGTACTTTTATCCATTGTTTTCTTACACCAGAATCAACTCCCTAAATTCTTGTACATTGGTTTTATAAACTTGCTTCTGGTCTTTGTTTCTGGTAAGTAAGTGACTTCATTATTAAATTTAAAAAATATAAAAAAAATTTTAAAATAAACAAATTTCCTTTTGAAATGCTATTCATAGATCAAGAACAATCCTGAAAGGAAGAGTGGACCATTGCATCTGGGGAGCTGAATTTCCTGTATATCACACTATAGGGTTTAGTTGCAATCTCGGGGCCACAGCAAGGTATTCCAAACATACATTATCTTCCATGATATCTAATGATCCCAAGTATAAATGGACTGATTCAAAACTAAAAATATTGAAGAGCATTATATTTCATTAGTTTTAAACTAAATGATGAACCATATGTACCTTGAATCAATTCCTATTTAAAGATTGTGTTTTCTCAGACACCTATGAAGAAATACAGGAATCTAATGAGGGCACAGAAGTCATGTCAGCAAAAAAAGCTTCCCAATGCCAAAACAAAGAATATTTGGATCTGTTTATTTCCTAAGTATAATATGCCTACATTTAAAAAATTTTGGTCACATTTCTCAGACTAAATAGAAAATTAGATCAAAGTCACACATGACTACACTGCTTAAAAAGAAAACAAATGACCATACTTTTGCACTTTTTTTCACTAAAATGCTAAACGACCTTCCTCCCACCATCAACTAGAACAAATGTATATTACTTTCTGATGCAATGTACATTTTGAGTAGAAAGGGGTTAAACTACAGAGCACTAATGGCAGAGAAATGTTTCAAGTTTGACTAAAAAGGTTTCAGCTCTCTAAGAAAAAAAGGACAGAAGCTCCCTTTCACTAACCTCTTCTAAAAAATGAGCCTGACAACTTTTCAAAAGTCACTGAGAATGTCAAGAACAATCCTGAGTTCTTACTGCCTCCTCACAAGCTGGAATTTATCTACCCAAAATGAAAAAGAAAAGAAGCATACCATTTGCACGAACAAGACCAGATTTGCCTGAAGTGAAATGGCCTGGAGAAACAATGTCAGCTTATTTCAGTTTAAATCTAATTGTATTTTAGATAATTATACCTGGGGTGGGTTGGGGGGGAGGAGGCCGAGGGAGAGCTGCAGGGAGGGGGTTGGAGACAAACAAAATTTCCAAACCAACCTTTTCAGCTTTGTTATATAAAGACTTAATTATATCTGAGCAATTACCACTGATAAAAACTTCAGGAAGATGTGACTAAAAAGAGGGTTTATGTCTTACAGAGAAGGCATTTAAAAACCAAGGTTTTGTATAGACGGGAGCCTAAAGGCCACTCGTCTTGGCAAAAATAGTGATCCATGGCTATGTTTTGAAACACAGTTCTTATCAAGATTTTCAAGGTATTTTATTATTGCACTCTAATGGCATACACACATATTATATTTTTTACTGCATTGGAATTATGCTAATCACTCCTTTGAAGCCATCTTTATTTCTTGAGAAATATTTGCCTATAACCATAGTCACCTGTAACCTCTATTTGAAAAAATGCACCATCCACCCAGATTTCAGCATCATCAGAAAACTAAGCTAAGAGGAGCAGGAGGCTAGGAGACAGCTTTTAATGGGTCACACTTGACCAAAATGGGGTAGGCGGAAAGGCAGAATGGAAAGAAAATTAGACTGAAAGTCAGGACTTGTTTTCTACTTTGTCATCAGCCGGCTTGGGCAAGTTACTTCTCTTTGTGTTTTAAGCAAGGGGGTAAAGCTAGTTATTCCACTTACCTCCATAGGGTTGTTTGAAGGTCAAATGAGATAATAGACCTACAAAAGCCGTGAGATGCATGAATCACAGCATTCAGCGGGCTGTCAGAATACCCTGAATATTACACTACACAGATGAGTGAATATAAGAGTCAAAGGAAGAGAAGTGATGACCACTCAGTTGTTGGGCCTGGGTGAATAGAAGGAAAAAGAAGGAAGTTCAATGTGAGGCAGTGGGGTGAGGGTAAGGGGGAGGGAAGGGGCTTTTTTTGTGTGTGGGAAAGATGATGTTTTGTGTTTAAGGCAAGAATGAGATAACTAAGTAGAAATATCCTGCAGGCAAGAAGCTGGAGATGAAAAGAAAGGGGTGGACTAGGGTTAAAATAAGGAAAATCTCCAGAGAATTTGTTGAGAGGAAAAAAAAGGCAACTTGCCTGAGCCAGTTAATGGGGGGTGGAGGGGATGTGAGGGGAGAGAGCGTAGAAGAAAGTAAAGATGATTTACTTGGAGAGAAAAAATATATTAACAGAGTGAATGATGCTCTTTTCTCTACGGGTGGAAAGAAAGAACTGTTAAGTGATTCAGAGAGGTCCATGAGGATCAGAACCAAGAAGATTAATAGCTTTAAAGAGTGGGAGGATATTGTTGTCTTTGAAAATAAAGTTGCAACGGAGTAGTAGGGAGGGAAGCCAGAATTCATGTGCTTTGAAGTAGAAAGATAGAAGAGAGAGTGGGCTAAAAGTTTATCAGTTTAGAAAATGAGAAAATTGAGAAACAGAAACAGCAGAGAGGAATGAAGGTAGAGGAGAAAATGGGGAGAAGAGAGAGTGATAGCTTGAAGTAGACCATTGGTTATCATTGTACCCACGGTGAGAAGTGATAGCACCACTCCACATGAATACCAAAAACGGTAAGACTGCACCTCTTATTTTACCTTGGGTGAAGCCAGTAAATGTCAAGTATCCACATGTAGCAAAGAGAATACTGATAAAGACAGAAACCAAGGTGGACACATGGATGATGCAGGACCACTTAGCTACTGTGCGTTCTTCCAAAGAACCATAAACTAAGAAGCAGTTATGGTGGCAAATAAATGCTGGGGAACAAAAAAGAAAAAAAAGCATTATTAAAGCAAGCACTAGTGTTCTCTTTTTACTTCTGAAAATTCAGAGATGTATGCTACTTTGGAATGCTAATAAATCGAAGTTCGAATATACTAATTTACTAGATATTTCAGAAAATTATTTTTTTAACAGCTTTGGGGATGAGAAATTTCATTCACGTTAGGCTTGTGCAGTCTCTTCGTGTCATTCAATTTTCTCTCCCATTTTCCATTTCCCAATGGCCTTTCCAATCTTAAAGGAAGTCTAAAGAACACTGTATTTTCAGTCCAAGGCTTCCTTTCCAATCTGGAATACAATGGATTAGCTTGAGACTTCTGGCCAATTTGTAATAATTTGTGTACAAGGTTTTGAAGAAGTCCATAACATTTGCTAGATTTTCAAGTTAAGAAACAAAATGTCTCTAATGAGTTTTCTGCATGAGAAAGACACTTGTCCAAATTGAAGTAAATTTTAGTGATGAGTGAGAAAAGTTTATGCCTAAATTTACAGTGGCACAAACTAGATCATATGCTGCTAATAAGATGTGTAAAACTTAGGATATCTGTTCTTCAGATATAACTATGAAATATAGCACCTTTTCATTGTATAAAAGACTCCATATTGAGAAAGGGCCTTTGAAACCATACACTCACCAAATGACATAACACCAACAGCCTGAATTGCATTGGGTTTTGCAAATACCCAGGCATCATCTGTTTTTGGTCTAAAAGAGAAGTCAGTTAATTTGATGAATGATAAAGCATACAAGAATAAGCAAATCAGAGAAAAAGAAATGCTGTCACAATATAAATCGAATCTCTTTAAGTCAGAAATTAATAAGGGACCTCCATTAATCTTATTTAACTGTAAATAAATTTCCCAGGAATATCAATGTTATCTATTAACCCCAGTCCTATAGTATGTCAAATACATAGGAAGACTCTATTTTTACATATTTAAAATATCCATTGACTACTTAGTTTCATGACTTTATTTATTCATCAATTTAACAACAAACATTTGTTATATACTCATCATTTGAGATACTCATTGAGGGAGACAGAAAAATTAATAATGCAGTATTCTTCCTCAGTTAATTAATACTGACCTTTATTTTCTTCTCACTCATTCTTCTAGGCTCATCCTACCCAAGGGAAATTCATAGTTGGCACTACAGTATATTGAGAAAGGTGGACTTGAACTAATATTGATCGATATACTTAGCTATATTCTGTGAACTATCCTATTTTATTTCCATCTTCACAGTAACACTTATATGTTATTATCACCATTTAATATATTAGGAGAGTTAAGTTCTGGGTGGTGACATAACTTGTCAAGCTTCTTCAAATGGTAAGTGAAGTTGTTGTCTGTTTGGTCTGTCCATCCCAAAATCTCTTCCATACTGAACACTCAGTGGCCTCAAACTCGCACCTGTGCACATACTTCTCACAGAGGTTTTGGAAACATATATACTTTAAATAGCTTGAAGAAGCCAATTTCTTAATGGAATTAAAATATTTGCCAGCCTGACTAGTGTTAGGGATTGGTTTTCCTGATAAACACATCCCTGAGTAATGGTGAAGAGCGTAGGCAGCTCTTTAGTCAGATAGCCTGTGTTGATCTTCTGGCCTCTTCCATTTATTAGCTGTGTGATCTTAGGTTATTTACTTAACGTTTCTGTGCTTCAATTTTGATATCTATAAAATAAGGATAATAGTACCTAATTTATTGAGTTATTATGTGAATTAAATAATGTAAAACTTCTGAAAGAGAGCTTAGCATATATTAAGTGTTCAATAGATGGTCACTCATATTATCAGCTTACATATTAGTATTGTTATTTCCCACTGTCATTTAATAAAATGTAGCAAAAAGTCGAAAAGTATTGCCAGCTTCCTTGAAAAAGCTTTAGCAAGACCCAAAGAATGAATGAAATTAGAAGAGGTGGACAGGGAAGAAAAGTCCTAGGAAAGCATAAAGGCACTAAATGTAAACCCTTCTATTTTATGTTTGTTATTAATTCTCCATATAGTAGACACAAAGAAGTCCCATTCGTTTTATCAAAGTTAGTGGGATTTATGCATTATATCATTTACTTTCACATTTGAAATGAGCAGTTACAGACACAAAGGAACTAGCTAACCTACAAGGGAGGCCTCTGGCTCTTAGAAGGCTTGCTCTGCTTCTCTTAGTTTTTGGAGTGGGAGTTGCTGCCACCTGCTGCCTCCACTACTCTTATTGCAATGAACATTAACCTCTAGCAGCCTACCTGTCAAAATCCAATGTTAATGTGAAAAAAATACATATTTTGTTTATGGTCCTTAAAAAAAGATTTTGAAAAGGTAGTACTAACAATTGTAGAAACTTGAACTTTTTAAATTTTCTATGTTTTAAAAGATCTACTTCCCCTGTTAAGGTATTTGCATGGAACGAAACTCATTTTTCCCTTTGGTACAGATTGTAGTAGTGTCCTACTCTTTAGCTCTTATATTAGTAATAAAAAGGTAAGGGTTTGATTGTCATTTGTCTTCTTCTTTTAAGTTAAAAATTTTTTTCCTGGTGCATGTGGCTCCTTGCATATATTCCTAGCTAAGATAGAGTGTGAAACAGCACCCAGAGATAATTTTGGATTTTCTATGTTCATCTTAATGATGCTGATTTTATAGGACGCAAACCTAAAGAGATGTTACAGATAAAAAATAATTTGTGTCCAAATTTAGGTAAAGAGAAAGAGACATTGATTATGGCTTTGCAATCTTTTATTAAAAAGCCTGTGACTGAATTTCAGAAACAATCATTTCACAGAAAAAAAAAGAGAGAAAGTCCCTTGATATATTTTATGAGGTTGCTGAAACCTTGATACCCAATGTGAATTACAAAATGAAGTTATACATTGCTCTAACTTTAGGCTAAAGACGCTGAAATAGAAAATGAAATATTATCAAAGGCAATCACAACAAAGTATAAGAAAAAAAATCATGACTATGAAGACTATTTTCCAATAAATTCAAGGGTAGGTCAGTAACAGAAGAATCTGTTAATATAATTCATTGCATTAACAGATTAATGGAGAAAAAAAGTTTATGACCATTTCAAAATATGTAGAAAAGCCTACCATCCAGCATTTATTTTGATAAACATGCTAAACAAGCTATTAATAAAATAGAACTTCCTTAACCTGATAGGAATATCTACCAAAATCTATAGCAAATGACGTATTTAGAAGTGAAAGTTAAAAACATGACAATCAAAGGCAGAAATCAGATAAGGATGTTCACTATCACTGCTTCCAGAATACATTATTGGAATTTCTAGCTAATGCAATAAAGTAAGAAGTGATAAGATATAATAATTGGAAAGTAACAAATCAATCGTACACAACGGAATTGTGTACACAGAAAAATCATGGGTATCTATTGACAAGTTACTAGGAGTATTTAGAGAGGTTACTGGATACAAGCTCAATACACAAAAAATAATAGGGTTGATGTACACAGATAACCAATAAAAATCTTTTTTAAATGACAGCAATAACAAAAATACTAAATATTTTAAAGATATGCATAATCTCAATGGCATAATATAATTTTATTGAAAGGCACAAACAAATGGAGAAATATAATATCCATACATATGAATGAGAAGACTCAATGTCAATTCTCCCCAATTTAATATTTTAAATCAAAGAATAAAATATGATGAAGGTAGAAATAATTTTTTTAAAAACCATAAAAGTAAAGATTGATATACATAATAAAATCAATGAAAGGTAAATCTAAAATGTCTGTATAAAAAACTTAATAATAAAGATAAGCTAAAAAGTAGGAGATGAGATTTGTCGTGCATATAACCAAAAAAGCATTATTATGCAGTATACTAAACACTCTTGCATATCAATAAGAAAAAGATATTCCAGTGAACAATGGACAGCAGTCAATTTATAGGAAAAAAATGAGAATGTCCAATAAATAAGCTACAGGTTTTCACTCTCCT
The DNA here is from genome assembly GCF_902729225.1 of Pteropus medius. Lineage (NCBI taxonomy): Eukaryota > Metazoa > Chordata > Mammalia > Chiroptera > Pteropodidae > Pteropus > Pteropus medius. The sequence goes on from NW_024354875.1 coordinate 27,075,439, forward strand.
TAATAATAAGAGAAATCTAAATGAACTCCATTAAAAAAGAGCATTTTACACTTAATTCAACAATAGTGATGTTGATAAATTACTGAGAAAGGACAACTTGCAATTACTATGGAGGGAACTATAGATTGTTAAATGCTTTGGAGAAGAATTGGGCAAAGTTTGGTAAAGCTGAAGTTAATCAAAGCTTGTAAGCAAACAATTACATTTTTAGATATATACCCTAGGTCAGGGAAGTGCATATGTGAACAAAAATACATGGATAAGGATGTTCACTGCTGTATTGTTTTCATTAGCCAAACTTTGGAAATAACCTCAACATCCAGCAATACAATTGATAAATAAGTCCATATGTAAAATGTGACATAATCATAAATTTGTGTGCTGCAGAGCAATTAAAAAGTCACCCAGTGCTAACTGTATCTAAATGGAAACATACAGAATGCAATATTGAGGGAAAAAAGTGATTATGTATATTCTACAAACATACTATTTAATACTATATATTGCTGTCAATGCATAATGCATAGTTTAAGTATAAAAGCATAAACAAGAATGATTTAAACCAACTTAAACATAATAGTTATCTCTGAGAGAAAAGAAATGAATCCAATTTTAGAATAATAGTTACCAATAGGGAAAGAGAAATGAATCAACTTTTAAATATGATAGTCTATTGCTGATAAGGATTGGAAAGAAGCATAGAAAATTATTTCAAAAAATCTAGGCCAATTTCCTGCTTCGTGAACTTTATGTAATTATACAATATTTTCTACATAAAACCTCCCTGAATCTGAACCTAATTTTTAAACTGAAATTTCCATAAAAATTCTATGACCGAAACAACATGCTTCCTGCTTTCCGGTCATTTATTTAATTCATTCAATTTTCGACAAATGTTTATTGAGCACTAACTGTGTGGCAATCATTGTTATAATCACTGGGGTTACTGCAGGAAAAAAGACAAAAGAAAGAGATCAACTATCTTGGTGTATATCCTATATCGTAATCTAGAAAGAATGGCACTACACGGTGGTGTTTTCTGTGATGATGGAAATGTTCTATATCTGCTCTGTCCAATATGGTCATCACTAACCACATGTGGCTTTTGAGCATCTGAAATTATGGCTAGTGTGCCTGGTTAATTATTTTTAATTTTATTAAATTTTATCTAATTTAAATTTAAATAGCCACATGAGGCTAGTTGTTACCATACGGGATAATACAAATCTAGAAGGAGACATGTACTTAATTTTTGTTTCAGAAAATCTAGTACCTCCTAATAGTCTAAAAGAGTTAAATTCCATAAAGAGGTTTTATTTTTCCTATAGTTTAACTAATGACATAAATTTCAGCTATTTACCACTTGAACTTTCTGAGAGGTGAGTAGAATGAAGGAGCTGAGTATAACAATAAACAAGAATACTTTGTTAACTTATAAAGAACTATGGATATTAGAAAATTTTCAAAACAAATAAGAAAGCAAAACACAACAAACTGGGAAAAATAAATTCATACTGTCATTAGGAATAGAAACCAGGAGAAAAAAAAGTACATTAGTAGTAATATTGAAATGAATTAACTAAATAAAACTCAATTTGTTATTGTGAAGTGATTAAATTGAGAGATGAGAGCTTTTTTAAAAAAATAACTTAAAGAATAATCCATAATACTAAACGGAAAGGCTTTCAAATGATTACTCAAATTCAAACATATTAATTAACCTACAACTGTTCAGGAGTATTTCTTTTGTACAGAGCGAGGCGAGTTCTTTCTGAAGAAACTCCAAATTAAGAACTACTCTCCAATTTCTCTGCTTTAGATTCTTCTGTTGCTGTCAAAGTTCATTTCCCTGAGGAACAGAAACCAATTGCATTTATTGGTGTGTGTCTAGAGTCTGCAACGGAAGTCAGTAGTTCTGAAATTAGTCCACTGCAGTCAACACCAACCCTTCCGCAAGTGTTAATGTTACCGGCTGATGAAGGGGCCAGCAATTTACCTGCACTTGGCGCCTACCAGATTCTTTCATTAATGTGATTATTTGCTGACTACAGACCAAAGCGTGGTTAATATTATCAATTAAGGACAACTAAAACAGTAATAAACTTAATTTCTATTTTGAAAGACAACACTTTTCACTACTAAGGAAAACCATATTCAGTACAGCAAGCTATAAAGGAAAAAAATACGGTCTTTGAGGTTAGACAGACTTGGATTTAAACCTTAACTTTATGACATACTAGTGGGGTGACTGGGCAGATTACTCAGTGGCACCAATCTCAGTTTTCTCTGATATGGAACAGAGACAATACTAATAATTCTATTTTACCTATCTAACATAAGGGTTAAATGAGACAATGAATGAAAGAGTGTGGTATATAGTGGGTGACCAATGCAAAATGAGACTTTTCACTCTCTCTTTCCTTGTTATCATTAAAGTAACAGTACACATCTTAGTCTAGGTGTAAGGACCTTCAAGTACATGAAATGCAATCTTCATCATGGTATTTATATTCTTTTCAAGAATAAAGGGACCTTGGGGAAGGCAAGCTCTCTTATTTAAAATAAATAAATGATTAGTTTTGTAATAGATATACATGTAACTAGATGGGCGGTCATTTGGTTGATAATGATGAAAAGATGAAATGGTTCATTTATGCTTTAATATTCACAGTAAATATTCAGTATTCTATCCTGTACACCAAATTTCTGCACAAATGGGTGCAACTTCCAGCTGCATAAAGCCATTTTTGACAATCTCCAGGTATTTGGAGATTCTCGCCCCATTCCAAGGTTTATGTCTTAGCCCAGCCATTAGACTCCTCAACTAAGGAGTCTAGTTATAGCTCTGTGGTGATATGATACATGGTGTGGAGACTACCATCAATGGGAGATAATTAAATGTTTGAATAAAAGAAGGCATTCATTAAACTTTAAGATATTTGTCATCTAAAATGGATAGAGAGGCAAATTGCCTGATTATTTAATTACCGGATAACATCTTAGACAAATCACTTGAAAGAAAAAAAGTATAAAATTAACCTTTTACATTTTAAAACTTCTATCTATACACACACACATTATTCTTTTTTGTTACATAAATTTTCAGTTACAGAAAGGGTTTATTTTGTCAGTATTGCAAAGACAAAATTTCTTCCTTTTGTATTTTACCACAAAGAAAGATTACAAAATAATATATCAATATTATTGATAAGTACGGTGATTTTTAAGTTTATTGCTTGAACACTTAGCACTACCTTCTTATACAGAGACAAAGGCTACCTACCTGATCAGGATACTTAGAGTTTCACTTTCGGGAATTATCTGGAGATCCTGCATTTTGTTTTAATAAGTTAAAATGGTCTTGTACATATTATAAAATCTTGAGGGGTGTGTGTGTGTGTGTGTGTGTGTGTGTGTATTTAATAGTTTTGGAACAATGGAAAATAAATATCTCATGATCTTTACCAAATTAAAAACACAGTAACTTTTAATGAATGCATAAATAAGAGGCAAAAGTAATCAATTCCTAATTTTGGATGCTAAATAAATATTGAACGAAACAAGATAAAATCATAGTTTAGTTATTTTTCTTCATAGATATCTCTTCCCAAAACTTACAATGAAGTGGTAATTCAGATGGTACTTGTTCTTTCTTTTATTTCCTAATCTCACCATTGAGTAATAGCATAATAGTAGCTATAAACTGTAGAAAAGGGGATTAGATCCAGTAATAGCATAAATTTCAAGAATTTTCTAAACATTTTCCTCTTGCAGACTAAGTCTGCTATCTTCTATGGCATAGTGCAAGCCCTACAAAAAATAAAATAACTTCCCTAAGAAGAAAAATATATTTTAAATAAAATGTTTGAATTTGTACTTAGATCTTCAAGCAAATTAATAATCAAATGTTAAACTTGGACATCCAATCAAATATGATAGATGGGACACATCAATTTATCTTCTTTCTCTCTCCTTAGCCCTCACTAAAATGCTCCCAAAGGAATTTAAAAGAGGGATAAATCCACTGGGGAGAGGATCATGGAAAAGAGACATGAATGGAGAAGATATTTTGTGAAAAGAAATGCAGATGCCTACCTACTTGGTGACTGCTGAGAATGGAAGGCATTACAACCACATAGAAGGAGCTAATGATGAGAAAGAGCTAATTCGCTTTGCAAATCCCTTGTGTGCACAGGACTCAGATACCTGAAAGCTACTCAGGATGCTCCTGAAAAAGGAGAAAAAAAGAAAAATGAAAGATCTGGGATCTTGGATATAGGGTATCTAACACAGAAAAAGAAAGTCCTAGAATGACAGTGGGGCAGCAAACAAAAATCAGCTCATCTACAAAGGAGCAAGAGGTCAAAAGGCTCTGGGAGAGAGACCGCCAGAAACAAATAATAAAATTGGTAGATTATCTTATGTGTGAGCATTTGAAAGAGTAATAAAAATGATCAAAATCAAAAGCTAAACTAGGAGAAAAGATTTACAAAAGCTATATCTTACAAAAGACTTTATCCAAAATATACAAAGAACACTAAAATTCAACAATAACACAAACAACCTAATTAAAAAATGGGCCAAAGATCTTAACAGACACCTTACCAAAGAAGATATAGAGATGGCAAGTAAGTATATGAAAAGATGTTCCACATCATATGTCATCAAGGAAATTATAATTAAAACACAACGAGCTACTACTATGCACCTATTAAAATGCCCCAAATCCAGAACACTCACAACACCAAATCCTGACAAGGGTGTGGAGCCACAGGAACTCTCATTTATTGCTGGAGGGAATAAAAATAGTACAGCCATTTTGGAAGACAGTTTGGCGGTTTCTTATAAAACTAAACATACTTTTGCTATTATGATCTAGCAATTGTACTCCTGGGTATTTATCCATAGGATTTGAAACATGCCTACACAGAAACTGCACATGATGTTTATAGCAGCTTTGTAACTGTCAGAACTTGAGAACAATCAAGATGCCCTTTAGTAGGAAAATGAAAAATCAGTCTATTGTACTTCCAAATAATAAAATATTATTAAGTGCTAAAAAGAAATAAACTATCAAGCCACGAAAAGACATGGAGGAAACTTAAAGGCATATTACTAAGTGCAAAAAGCCAATTTGAAAAGGCTACATACTGTATAATTCCAACTACATTTCATTCTGGAAAAGGCAAAACTATGGAGACAGTAAAAAGATTAGCACTTGCCAGGAGTTGGGGGTCAGGGGGTGAGATGAATAGATGAAGCACAGAGGAATTTTAGGGCAGCGAAAATACTCTGCATGGTAATATAATGATGGATACACATAATTTTACATTTGTGGAAACCCACAGAATGTACAATACCAAAAGTGAACTCTAATGTAAACTGTAGATCTTGGGTGATTACAATGTACTAATCTAGGTCCATAAATTGTAACCAATGTTCCATTCTATTATGGGATGTTGATAAGAGGAGGGCATGCATATGTGTGGGTAGGAGGTATATGGAAAATATCTGTGCCTTCTCAACTTTGCTATGAATATAAAACTACTCTGAAAAATTAAAGTCTTAAAAAAAAATCTAAACTAAACATCCAGTTAAACATGGTGAAAAACAAAATCAAAAGTAAGCGTTAATTCTAGAAAAAACAAGTGTGCAAGAAGAGAAATATAACTATTTAATTTTAAATGTTGTGTTATATCTCCACATATTATGATATGGTAGAAGAGAAAAGATAATTTGAGAGAGCTAAATCCTCATCTACTATATGACAAGAAAACAGTGAGAATCCAGAAATAGCACTTATGAGCATATTATGTAGAAGTAAAAATGTAAATGCCAAAAGATACATCTGAAATAGGAGATTTGGTAGGAAGCTGTTCTAGTTCATTAAAAGCCATTAGTAATATTTGATTTATAAAAATATGTGAATGTATATTTTTGAGGAAAAATAAATTCAAATGAAAGCAATATTGGGGAAAAGCGGGATTCTTTAAAATGTCTTACAAAGCTTCAGAAAGATGATGGCAACGTAATGGAAGCTTACTATAAGGTTCAGATCATTTAAGAAATAATGATGCAGGTGTTTTAATATGTTTTAATACTAACATAAAATAGAGGCTGGCTTATAGTAGTTTTGGTATGGCAAATACTTTCAAAAGAATATAACTACTCTTATTCTAAAAAATCCAGTCATATGCTTGGTTACTTTTTTTTTTTTTTTTTTAGAAAACTTGTGTGTGCGGGGGGGGCTTGAAGTGGGGAGGTTTAGGGAGTTAAATTCATTTTGCAAAATTATCTCAGTTTGGGTTCTTAGATTCAGTGATTTCATCCTATTTTTAAAGACAAACCCCACCTTATTTTTACAATAGCTGAGTAGTAGTAATAAGGCAAAGCCATAGGAAGCAAGTCCAAGCACCATATCTCCAGTCTTCACAGACTTATGAAAACAAGCTTCAGGGGCATTGCTTCTGATCCCCAGAACATAAGACCTCTGATCAGGAGGATCAAACATCACACCTCTCTGTGGTACCTGCCCAAAGTCTTTTAGACTAAACACAAGTACCTTCCAAATCATACAATCTCAGCAGAGCCTGCGTTTTTGTTAAAAGAGCCTTACATATTAACTTCAATCAGATACATCCGAGAATTAAGTGCTCTGAGCGGCACACAAAGGCTCCACGTTTCCTGTCACACCACAAGCTATTAAAGAGATAGGCAGGCCTGCTCACTTCCCCAGTTTGAGAGTCAGCTGACAGCTCTCTGCCACTTCCTGGCTCCTAGCTCACTTTTCTTCTGATTCTGTTATCTAGACAACTGTGATTTACATGAACATATAAAGCTGTTCAGGAAAGTTCTTTTTGGGAATCACTCTAAACATCAAAACCAATCTTTTTTTTTTTTTTACACAAGTTTTGCATAAAACGAATCTTGAGTTTACATAAAATTTACATAAAACATTAAGCTGATTTTTTTTTTTGGCCAAAATATAATTTTGCTTTTTAATATGAATCATATAAAAAGCTTACACAGCTTGGCACCACAAACATCACAACCACTTTTTTGGGACACCAACTATTTTGATTCTCATTCTGTCTCCTACTTTTTTTCTTTTTTTTCCACTATTGGCTCTAATTCCTCTGACGACTATTTAAAAATTGGTGTCAACTGTTTTTGTCAGCTGGGATTGAAAGGGCAGAGATTGTGTGGAAGGGGGCAGGATTTCACTTTTTAACATAATGAAAACTTGTTAGAATTATGAGTATTGTTTTAGTTCTCTACTGTATTTTTCAGAAAACAGAATTACATTAAAATACATGTATTAAAGTTTATATTAAGATAAATGTAATTTCAGATGTGAGCTTCAGATAATTATTTTCCATTGAGGTTCTACTTGAGTTGTACCTCTCTACACCTTCTATGCTGTCACTGTACAATCTTGTCCATAGCAGACTCTCCCTAAACTCCAGACTTGAATTTCCAAAACGCTGGGTGACTTCTTCTTTCTCTCTTTCCACCCCAAGTGTTACTCTATATCAAGATAGTAAAATATTAACAAATTATGTTTTTCCTGCTTCCTTTCTTATCCTGGTTAATAACTTATAGGAAGCTGGGTCCCTTCTTCTATGTTTCCATAGCACCCTGCTAATAACTCTATTAAATAGTCTATTGAGGTTATTTTTTATGTGTTTGTCCAATGCTAATTGACGGAACAGACTCTGACATTTTCTCCTTTTGGTGGTGTGTTCTGAACTATCTACCACTATGGTTATACAAACTGGAAACCTTGGCATCACCTTCTTTTTTTTCTTCTTCATCATTTCTACCAGCTTTGCTCTTATACTGTTCTAGTTGTCTTTGCCTGTTTGCTTGCTATAGATAGCCTTCTTCCTGGTCTTTCTGCCTTCAATCTATGCTCATCTCTGTTGCAAGAGAAGTCCAATTGAAATGGATACTAGCTCTGGTCACCCTCCTGCTTAAGAACTTTCAATACCCCATTAAGTAAACAACAAACTCACGTTTCTTAGCACTACACATAAAGCTTTCCTTTCATGTTAGTCGCTGCCAACCACCTATGATCAGTTCTTTGCATGTTCCAGCCAACGTTCAGGTCAGAATCACCAAAACTCTAGTTACTTTCTAAACACAGAAGCTATATAGTGGGGGCAGTGAATTAGAAAAGTACCATCTTCAGCAGTTTTTCAAAAGAAATAATATGGAAACACAACTATTGCTAAAACTATGATAAAATATATATTTGAGGAGCAACATAAAAGCAACATAGTTTTTGAGAACGTTCTCAGTGGAAATACTTTAATTTTTATTTGATCGTTTCCTTGACTAATGGCAAAATGTCCCTCCTGTCCAAGTCCCTCGTAATATTAGAACCTTGAACTGTTTCTGCCATTATATACATCACACCTCTGGGCCCCACACACTCTGTCTACAATAGCTTCCAACCTTTCCCCACTTTCCTTTTTGACCCAATTAATGCCAGTACATTTTTTCAAGCAGCATATCATATATTATCTTATCTTGAAATATTACCTGCCTGCCCAGGTTGGGCTCAATCACCTTTCTCTGTTTCCATGGCACTTTCCCATAATTCTACTAAGTATTCTATTTATTATATGGAGGTTATCTTTCAAATATCTATTCTCTCCATCCACTTACTATAGGTATCTGAGGTCAGGGACTGTGGTTTCTTCATCTTCATAGCTCCAATAGCTGGAAGAGTGACTGATATCAGCTATACATTTAATAAATAAATGCTTCTCGGCTGAAAGAACAGGCTACTCTATTTTTGCTCTTTGGTTGTGAATCTATACCAGAGACTAGTCTGTTTTCTAACTGGAAATAACAGACAGGTGGCAAAACTCGCTAAGGCAGCCATTTATAAAAATAATTGATGATGGGTAGAATGAGTTCTTAACACTGAGCACCTAGGCTGTTCCTTCAGCTCCACTAACATTTATAGTGACTGGGCTAATCTCTGAGAATATATTATTTTGCAGCTGTTTTTCTGATTTTCATGTAGACGCAAGTCAAATGACAGTTCTATTTGTTGCCTCCTGTAGGCAATCTGTTAAAACTCACCACTAGCTCTAACAGTGCTGTAGAACTTGGAGTCAAATGGTAATTTAGCAAATGGGTTAGCAAATTTTGCTAGCATGGAAGTAGGCTTAGAAAAACTTCCTCTGACAGGAAATGTTTTTGTATGCAATTTCTATTGTCCCAGGATAATTTTTATTGCCTCATTACTTCAAAATTTTGTCAGTTAATCCTCAAGTTGAATCAACTAAAACAAGAAGGCACATGGATTCATTCATTTATTCAACTGATTATTTAACAGTCCTTTGCTGAATTCTAATTCTGTGTTAGGCACTGTGATGAGTAATGGGTGTACAGTGTATAAAAAGGTGATCCCTGTTCTCATGGAGTTTACAATATGATGAAAAAGACACAAAACAGACAATGAAACATATAAAAGATGAATAAAGACAATTTAATAAATAGCATGATTATATTATTCCTATGCATAGATCCCTTTTCACTTCCTATGGTGAAAGTTCCAAATTTAAAAAACATTCAAGTTCTGAACCTACTCCTGTCTAACAAACTCTCAGGTAATAATCTCATCTCTGAAAAATTGGAAGGTACTGGGCATGAACACTGAAATTCCTTTCACTGGTCTTTAGAATAAATCTGTATTTTATTTTTCCTACTCTTATCTTATCGTTTCAAGAGGAAGAAGTATCCCAACTCCTCTCCAAGGATTACTCTATATCATAAAATTCCAACTTTTCAAGATCTCCTGGGCAACTTCTGGCTCCATCTTTTGGCTTGATCTGTAACAAATTCAATATCTCCTATTGTAAAAAAGGTAGAAGTCTTACCCCTCTCAAGCCACTGTTTTGTCATGTCATTTGCATTCACTGATACTCTTTACACATAAATAAAAAGGGAAATTTGCAAAATTACTTTCCTATTATTCAGTTTCATCTTAATTCTCCCTAACCTGGCTTCCATCCATATTATGATTGAAACTCTGGAATGATACTGGTAACTTCCTATCACCTGAAGTGGAAATCTGTAATTTGCGTTATACAATTCTACGCCTGCATTGCTGCCTTGATTTTCTTTGGGATTATCCTTTACCCCACTCTCAGTTCATGTGCTTCAGTGGGGTTGACCCTATCCTTAGCATCAAGAATAGGCATGTAATCCAAACACAAGCAACTCTACAAAGGCCATGATGATAGGGTTTGGGATTGTCATGGGCCCTCATTAAAGCCAATCAGAACTAAAACTGGAAGTGAGGCTGGAGGTAACTTATAACAGAAAGCTCTTTCTTTTTATACGGACTTGAACTTGAAAGGATTAGGCCGAGATTACAGAACTACCCTTGAACTTTACAGTAATGTGAATCAATCAATTCTTTTGGCTTAATTCAGTTAGGGTCTTGTGGTGGTTGTCATTTGCAACAAGAAGAACAATAATTTATATATTATCAAAAAATTCAGTGGCTAGTATTTCACAGAATTAATTATTCCTTTTTCCAAATATGTGCTATTCTTCTGTCTTCTGATCCTTTCTTTAATCCCTCTAGTTCTTCTTTATATATAGTATTATATTGTAGAATTTCAGAATTAGAATGGATAAGAGGTAAAGAAATTATTATGTATTGAGATCACTGGGGACAGCACATTTTATAATAATACCTGCAGAAAGTGTAGTTGTACTTTTTGGAATTTAGTTTGGAACACCAACCACACTATTGATTAAAATACTGTGAAAGAGATATCATATGAAGAGAAAATAGTTGTAAATTTGGACAGCATGTTATCATTTTTATTTTGAACATAAAGAATTGAATATTAATGAGGCATAGAATGAAGGTTTTCATAGCGGTGCCTCTGATTCTAGTTTGAAAAAGAATGGGAGAACTGTTTATTGCATTTTTATACCAACACACTTTCTGGAAAGCAATTAAATTGCCTTGCCACCTCAGTTTTGAGAAAGCAAAAGGTTAGAAAACACAATAAAACTGACCATTATTTCCAAAAAGAACTGAAAGTCATTGGACTGTGAGATATTTGAAACCATATCAAAAAGGAGAATTTATGGCCTTATGAGTTATAGAAAAGGAAATTGAATTGTGTGTTTTATTTTTAAAACACAACCACTAAAAAGGTGTTTCCATAGTAACAAGGTCAATACCAGTAGCCATTACAGACCTTCCTCCTTTCTGATAGTGGTTTTAAAGATATTTTTCAAATACCACTTTAAAAGCCCTAAGAAAAAATATAGCTTTTCTGATCATTCATCTGAACCAAAAATGAGGAAAAACACACATGGAGTATTGAATTTCTCATGTTTTATGGATTATGAGCATTCGTGGCTGCCATATTTTCAGAAAGAAGCCTGCCTGACTAGCTACTCTGCCAACCCCTGAACATGGAGTTTGATTAGCTTGATTGTAAATCTGGACAAACAGAAGTTGTTTGCAGTAGTATGCAAACAGAAATAAAAGGCGGCACAGTATTAAAAACACAACTTCTTTAGCATCTAAATATTGTAAGAGTTAAGTAAATAATCCCTGTTATTAGAAAAATATCAAAGTCTCAGATAAAATATCACCACTAGAGGAAGGTTAGAAAGATACAGGCCTCATTTTATTTACAACAGAACTAAATAGCATTTTGGTCATAAAATCAATTCATTTAGGCTCACCAGGAAGTGGCCTCTCCTTTCTCTTTCCTTTGCATGGAGATACATTGCCTATATGATGATCATTTGTATCACCTTATCTTCCTCACTAAATAGTGAGTCCCTTAAGAGCAGGGATATTTTATTTATATATTATTTGTATTTACAATAGTATCCCATATAACATTTTGTACATAACAATAGTTAAAAAAATAAGTGGAGAATTAATCATGAAAAATGACAAAAAAGTAACTAAAATAACACAAAATCTCTAGTCTATTTTTAGAAATGATATGTCAGTTACAAGAGTACTCATGATTTTAATCTCTTTAAACTAAGAGGCTCTAGATCCTGTTCACAGACTCACAAAACTGTCAAATAATAAATATAATTGCCTGATCCCTGGACAGATGCCCTCAGAATCTCTGTAGGTGGGGATCTGGCATCAATATTTTTAAAAGCTATTTGGGTAATTCTAATGTGAAGCCAAAGTTGAAAAATCATGCTTTAAACTGTTCTCCTGGAGCTCAATGAATAATTAACTTACTCCCAACTTTTAATTACTTGTTTTTTTTCTCAATATTGCCCATAGTACTATGCCAAATCTATAAGATTTTTTATTATAACCTAATGATTTATTCTCTAGAATCACTTTTCATAATAAAAGCTTAAATTAAAATAGTTCCATCTTGAACAATTAACAATTTCAGCCAAAAATCAGTATTTTTTGTATTCTGTTCCATATGCTTCTGGCTTTTTGTTGCTATGAATTCAGTTTTTGAAAATCAGAACTCAATATAGTACCAACATAAAAGATGCTAAATAAATGTCAGTGCAATTTAATATATGCTTTTGTTCTGTTATGCTTACCTTTCCTGGGCCTGTAATGCCTTTTACACCCTTATCTATCTAAAACTAATTCAGATTCATCTTTCAAAACACACAGATCATATTTTTCTTCCTTCAGGAAGCCCTCCCCAATTCAGACACACTATTAAGCACACTTTTCTTCGGCACTGCTACTGCCCCTTATATATGCTTGTATTTTACTCTTCTCATATTGTACTTTTTCTTTTTCTTTTATTCTTTCCCCATACCTGATTGTGAACAACTTGCAGCAGGTGCTGACTTATGCCTCTTTGCTCCTTTGCTCTCAGAGCACAGCAAAAGAGCTACAAACAATAGGCATTCAATAAGTGTTTACTAAATGAAAGAATAAATGGCCACAGGTAAGTGAACCAGGTGAATTTCAAAAAACACTATTGTAATAGACTGAATTGTGTTCCCCTCCCTCCAAATTCATATGTTGAAGTCCTAACCCCCAATGAGGTGGAATCTGGAGATGGGGACCCTGGGAGATAATCAGATTTAGATGAGATCATGAGGGCACTCTTGATGAGATTAGTGCCTTTAAAAGAAAAGATACCAGAGAGCTTACTATCTCTCTCACTTTTTGTCATATGAAGAAGACATAGCAAGAAGGTCAGGGAGAGATATCTCACTAGCATCAGACAATGCTAGCAGCCTCCAGAAGTATGAGAAAATAAATTTCTGTTGGTTAAGCCACCCAGTCTATAGTATTTTGTTCCAGCAACCCAAGCTGACTAATACAACTATGAACTTGGAATAAGTGGTTTGAAGAGAATATGAATATAAACATCAGAGAAAATTATGCCTTTCCTTTTAATTTAAATCCTTTAAAAAAAAATGGGTGTTTGTTTTTTTTCTAATAAAAGGCCATATCATATACAATTAGGCTAGATATTTATACTTCTTTCCAAATAAATTTGAGGCATAATTTTGGTATTTTCTTGGTAAACTCAGATGCCTCGCATAAGCACAGTTTAAATGAAGTGATTTTGCAGAACAACAATTAATCAGTAGGATAAAGTAAGCTACCTTGGGGACCACATTATCAATTACAGGTATTCATCAGACGTCCTTTTTTTTTCTCACAGATAACATTCATTGAAGATCTAGCATGCCCCTTGCACTATTCTAGATATTATGTCTTAAACTAATTATATCTTTTAGGGGATAGGGAAAATAATTAAGATCTCATGGGAACTCCACAATGTATTAGTTATTTATTTATTCAACAAATATTTATTTATTGTGCATTATTGGAATCTAATTTTGTATTTAAAACAAATTTAGTTAGTTTCATTCCCGCATTCTCTTGGGACTATGGCTATAAACTACCCAGTCCTTATCTGGTGAATCTATTCTGTAATCAAATCATAAAAACTGTGCAGTTTAGATCAGCAGTATCCACACTTCGAATTTCATGGATGAATAAATAAAAATTGGGGAACCAATACCAACTTAGAAACATTTTGTCTGGCCAAACAATAACTTTAAAAACAAATAAACACCACTATCAGCTTTCACTATGAGTTCACAAATGATAAAGCATTTTAACATGAAATAATTAAAGATTATAATCTTAGTAGAAAATAAAAGGTAGCTTCCAACATGACTGTTTAAAATCCAAAATATTCTGTATTCTTCTCTTGCAGCCTAGATTAATGAAACTTTGTTAAGAACAAATCCACCTCTGAGGTAGATACAGAAATGTCTGACATCTACAATTTTTGCTTCTCAGTGTTCTATTTCAATCCTATTTCTCACTATTCAAAATCTCTTCTTTATTCTAATTCTTAGGGCTGGCCATTAAAATAATAAGTAAACTCAGTTTAATCTCATCAGCCATGCAGGATATAAGGGAAAGATGCATGTGTACTTTGTTTTCTCATTTTGTCAAATACTAAAAATAAATGATGCTTCTGATACCACAATTACTTTACATTTCAGCATTTATGTCAAATAAATATCTATGTGAAGGTTATAAATCGAAGACCAACCAATATAGCAACAAAACTTACATGTGTGGACCCAGTGAAATTACCCTTGCCATTACAATTCCAAGAATCAGAGTTGTTAAAACTGTAGAAATAAGAGAGATCTGAAAAAGAAAATGTAAAGATATTATCAGTTTAGTAGAGACTATTTTACTGAAAATGTTAAGCGTTTCTCTCTTTACTTGAGTAAATGTATGTAATTTTAAATACAATTATTTATTAGTTTATTCTTATAGATTGGGGTAATAATCCCAGGTATGTAACTTTTTATCACTTCATAGTCTTAGTTTTCCCCTTCTAAATAGGAGAGCAAATCATATATGACTATTGTGATCTTGCAATATGGATTTAAATGTTTTTAGTGGCTTTCTAGTGATTTTCCTTTGTAAAATTGTTTTTTTTCTTCATGCTCTATTTTAGTGTTAACCTGTGTTTTTTTCCCTATCTATAACTGCTGCTCTGCTTCTGTCTTTATCATACCCTCACCCTTCCAACACCCCCCCCCATTCCTCCCTCCCACAGACACACATTTTGGGGTACATCTGCTTTTCTTATTTCTGTTCTCTACCTCTGTAACTCTATTTATTCTCTGTGATTTTGCTGTTTGGTCTGTGTTTCTAAGTCTTCTTTGCTTCTTCCCCTCTCGCTTGTCTCTATTTCAAAAGGTTCAAATATAAACTGGTCTATGTGTATATGTGTTCTGTGCATTCATTGCATTAGATCTATGTTTCTTCTCTTAATTTTTTTAATGGATAAACACACTTTAGGCTTTTTTTCTCTGATAAGAAGAATATAAAATTGCTTTTATTTAATTTTATTGTCATTAACCTTGTTTACTGTGGTGTTAGTTTTTATTCAGAAAGAAGATTCTACTAGTCCTCTGATGTACTGAGGAACACAAATATTAAGTAACATTCCCAAGGTCACACAGCAAGAAAGTAGCAGAAGGCGAACTCAAATGCAAGTACCCTAACTTCACGTCAGAGCTCCTAACCACCCTGCTTTGCTTATTGAGAAATTTATTTAGACTTTCAATATGATACTTTTAAAGAACATTTAGGAAAAATTTTTCAGATAATAATATGATTGATAGAATTTTAGTAGCTTTCTTTTCATGAATTTTTTGCCTTCTGTTCTCAGAAAGTAACATTTATATCTACCTTGAACATGTGAATGGAAAACAGTTCAGCCATTTCAGATAATCTAACAAAAAAAAGCCCCTTTTGATACACTCTTGTTCATTTCTGGATGACTGTTAGTAAAGGAAGGCAGAATTTTCAGAGTACTCTGGAATATTATCTCCATTCTCAACTCTACCTGGAAGGAGAGACTTCTAAACTGTAGATACACACCAAGCATCACAGTAAAAAGTTAAAATTCAATCAACTGTTTAAAATTTAAAAAAAAATTCATCGAATGCTTGGCATTATGTAGATATAGCAACAATAATATTCTGGGTAAAATATAAACATTTTTTGAGAGTAAGGATATAAAATATAGCCAGACAAAGTTTATTCTATGTCGATGAGCATATGTGGTGAGTTGAATAATTGTTTGATTTAATTAGAAAGAAATCAGCATGTCTTTAGCAATGCGTATCATAAATATTAGCTAAATTCTCAAAAATTAATCAATCAACATGCTGACATTTCATTCTGATGGATAAAAAAATAGGCACAACAGACATTGTAATTTACAAAGAAAATTGTAAGTCAATAAAGTGATTCATCCTTAATTCTAAATGTAGTTCAATTTTAAATTGTTTAACCTACTATCCATAAAAATCTAAAAAATTAGATTTGGTTTAAGTATAGCCCTTCATATTTTCTAAAATTAAAATGGCTGCCTAATGTCAGAGTATCTACCTTAGAAAAGAAAAAGGACATATTTATTTCACACTTATCAAGTATTTAACCATCTATTCCCAAAAATAAGCTAAAGATTTAACTGTAGTTTATTCTAGCAAAATTATAAGTAAACTAAAAGAATATAAAGATAAATACTGTAATTAAGAACTTGGCCATATAGACAGTAGTTGGACAAACGTAAAAGATAAAAATTACCTTTCCAAGCTTTGCTATGTCCTTCGCTAAGGACAAAGGCAGAGTAAAGGCCACCGTGGAAAGCACAATAATGAAGCGGCGACCAATAAACAAGTTGTCGGGGTCAACTAAAACATAATAAATATTATAAAGTGTTTAAAGGTATGAGTAACACACCAGTGACACAAGTAAATAGGCAAACATTGAATTATCAAAATGATTTAAATAACAATAAATACTATATTTCAAAGATTTTAAGAATAAGCTCCATAAACCATGTAAAACTAGAAATAATTCTCAAAAATATAAATACAAAATAACTTAAAGATGAACCTATAGTTCAAATAATGTTAAAATATTTTATATTTAAATTATTTTAATAGTCTCCTAATTAGTTTTCTTGTTTCTACCTTTCTTTGTCCCCATAGAGTATAGTACACTCTTAACCTAGAACACAGAGATCTTTTCCAAAGGCAAAAATAAAACCATTGTCACTCCTTGTCCAAAACCCTCTAATGGCAAAACTGTTCATTCAGAAAGTAAGCTACATGAAGATAGGGCATTTTTTAAGGCTTTTTTTTGTTGTTTTTTTAATTTCTGTATTTCAAAGAGACTTGAATAATAGAACTTTAAGAAAATTTTAAAAATAAAGATTTAGATAAATATATTCACTATATTTCTACCCTTTTGTTGAGAAAGAAGTATTTTCCCTGAAGGAAAATAGAGAAAAGCAACTTGTTGGATAGAAAACAAGTCATAGGGAAGCTGCAGAAATCTGGTACACAACATAGACTCTGGGCTATCACAGTGAGTAATAGTGTGTGTGTGTGGGGGGGAGTGTGCGTGTGTGATCAAATGCAGCGCAATTTGTAAACACAAAATAAAACATACTTACAAGGATTTATATATTTTTTAAAGCTGTGCTAATTACAGTATTCGCTTCAGGAGCCATATATCTATGCCAATGAAGACACCATTCTTTAAATTTTTTTAGCCCATGTTAAATTCCTTCAGAGATCATGTTATATTTCTGAAATGTCCTTGGTACCACCAAGGACATTTGTTTTTTGTGCACTTATTTTTTATTTTATTTTTTGTGCATTTATTTTTTATTTTATTTTTTTAATTTACTTAAATTAGTGTCAAGTATATAATACATTGGTTAGACACTTATATAGTTCATAAAATGATCTCCCCAATATGCATTTATTTTTGCAAAGTTTAAGTCTGTAGAAGCCAAGTGTGTCAAATAAGTGAATGTGGTTTAAAAAATAAAAAAAAGAAGCTATTACTCTGAAAAATGAGACTAAGTTTGTATATAACTAATAAACTAACTTATAAAGAAGTTCCAAGATAAGAAGTTCAAAATGGGATGCATTTTACACACACACACAAACACATGCGCAAGAGTGAAATAATTAATCATGAATATTTATTTAACTCAGTCATACTAAACAAGCATTATGAAATTCCCAAAACCTTGAATGCAATTATTTACATATTCCTGAACATAACTTGAATTAAGTTACCTGTATATCTGTTCTTATTTACCCTACGATATGTTTGGTAGAAAATACATTTTCTTCACTGGGAAAACTCTAAAACACTAAATGAGACTGCTATGGTGCCTAATAACTAAGGGTCTCCATTAGTGTAAAAGGACATTTTTCACTAATGATCTAATGATGAGATCTCTTACCTATACTGATCTTCTAACAAAAATGCACCCAAATAAGCATTTTAAATGTTTAAGCAGTTATAAGAAAAACTGAACATTAAAATTTTTCAAAAATTTCAAAATCATCTAAATATACTACTTCTTACACCAACATTTCTCATTACTTTGACCCGTGAACCAAGACCTTAGTTATCTGGAAAAAGAATAAGTGGTTGTTCAAATGTCAGTTTAAGACATTGGTGATATATTTCAGGAGAAAAAAAAAAGCAATTTTTCTAAGAATTTTATCTATTTCTAAAAATACTTGGGCATCACATTAATCTTTATAAGAAATACAATAATTATATGTTACAAAATATCACATTCAACAATGTAAAGAAACTGTGATAAAAATAAAGTGTGTTCTCTGCTATGTGACTTATTTTTTAAAAATCATTTTTGATGATTATGAAATTCATAACCAGGAAAGGGGTTTTAAAGAGAACTTAAGCCTTATCTATGTTTTGTTTTTATGCATACATATTCATATATTATTTGTAAAATTAAAAATTCATAAAAATTTATTATCAAAATAATTGTATCAGGGAAAATTAAAGTAATTACAGTCTATCTCACTGTATAGTAGATATTGCACAGGAGAATACTGAACTTCCAGTTAAGCAAATAGAATAGATCTCTATGTTTAGATATGAGTATATCCTTAACATACTAAGAGAAAGAAGCATGTTATAGAACAAGGCGTACAGTGTTATTTAAATGACTATCTGAAGTTACATCCATTCTTAAAACTCTGAAAGGATACATTAAAAAAGAAGGAAGAAAGGAAGGAAGGAAGGAAGGAAGGAAGGAAGGAAGGAAGGAAGGAAGGAAAGAAATATTGGAAAGATAGTCTCTACTTGATTTTCCTAAAAAGAAGAGATAATGAGTATGTTCTCTCTTTTCCATTTTGCTTATCTGTGTTTTCTAATATTTTCCTAATAAATATATATTATTCTTAAATAAATATATTACTCTTAAAATTTTTAAAAAATTAATACATGTTCTTTTGAAAAACTTTGGAAAATAACAAAGGAAACAAAAAGATCCTATGAATCCCACAATTAAAAGATAACCAATTTCTTTGCAAATGTCTTTTTTCTTATTTTTCCTAATTTATTTATGCAAATAGAAAATTCATATAATTTAGATTATATTGTATATACCATATTATATTTTTCCCATTTTTACTTAGCTTTCTATCTACTCTTATGATCTCTGTTTATAAAGTCATGATATAGAAGTTGGAGACTAGGACAGAAACTGCAAATAGTTCAGGGTAACAATAATAATAGCTAAACGATGTTGGGAAAGCCTTCTGTATGCTGGGCACTGTCTGTATTATCTCTTTTGTTTTACATAAAAATTCATTGAAGTAGTTGATACTCTAATTCACAATTTAGAGATGAAGAGACTAGAACTCAGACAGGGCATTAACCTTCTCAAGGTCAAATAGCAAGCTAGTAGTGGCTTTATGATTCGATGGTCAAGTAGCCCTGATTTCAGTTACTCTAAACCCTGAGAGAGGAATAGGTACAATTTGAAGTTTTAGGTTTTTTTGTTTTTACTTTGTTTTGCATGTTTTTTAGAATGAGTGGTTCAAGCACTAAGAGGAAAGGAGTTTTGACTCAATCTCAACTACAATAACTACTATTGAGTTAGGTCACAATGAAATGGAGATTATGTGGGTTGGATGAGAAGCTCTTTGAAGCACAAAGACAAATGATCTTTGAATCACTCAAATAGCCATGATATGGTGAAAGGATAAACAGGGAGGGGTGCTGTGGCACATGTTAAGAAGGTCTGCTTGAGAATGTTCATAGCAACTTTTTCATAATCACCCCAAACTGGAAATAACCCAAGTGTCCCTTAACTGTGTGACAGATAAACTATTGTCCATCTATACAATGGAATACTCCTCAGCAATCCTTTTTAAGAGCAAACTGCTGATATACCTTAAGACATAGATCAAATTCAAAAGCATTATGCTAAGTGAAAGAAGTTGAACTCGAAAGGCTACATATTATATGATGTCACTGATTTGGTATTTTGGGAAAAGCAAAACTAGGAAGAGAAATCAGATCAGTGGTTGCCAGGAGCTGGTGATGAGGGAGGATATGACAACAAAGAGTAGGGAAAATTTGGGTGTGATGGAATTGTTCTGTATTTTGACTGTGGATGTAGTTGTATGACTATAACTCACAAGACAATACAATAAAAAGGGTTAATTTTATTATATTAAGTTGTATCTTAATACAAACAGCGGGGAAAAGGTCAGCTTGCTTATTTAAGAAATAATGTAGTAAAAATACATGAGAAAATAAGTATTACTAACAGAAAGTAGGTGATATGTAGCGTAAGATGTTTTAAATAAAAGGAATTTAAGTATAATAATAACATTTATTATTATAGTATTTATTATTTACTACTAACAGTAATGCACATTACTATTAATTAATATTTACTATTATGTTAAATATAGTATAATAGTAATAATGTTTTTAAACAGCTAAATAAGAACTGAACTATATATAAAAGTAGATTAACACTTTAGGATAAGAATGCATCATGAATATTGCCAGATATTTTGAAGTCATGCAATTCTTCAACTTGCAAATATTTTACTTATAAATTATTATGAACCGTGTTAACTATGAAAAACTATATAAAATAAATATATTTACTTACCTCCTGGGATTCGTTGGAAAACTTTGCTCAAAGTGTCTCCAGTTATTATGTTGTAACTTATCATAGCTAAATACATAATAAAATAATACTGTCACCAACCATTTTCATCTTGAATATTTTAAAAATAATCAGTTATTACTTCCCAAATGTTGCTATAATCCAACTATTTTCAAACATACATTGTGATTACTAATATGTACAACTTTAATAATAACTAGACAACAGATTTATGGGAGAATGCCAATTTATATTAAAAAAGACTTCACAAATTGATTTTTTCCAGAGCATCTTAAATAACAGTGAGTTTTGGTTGTCTTTTAAAATGTGATTTACTTGTTATTAAAGAAGTTCAGTTTCCAAATACATTTTCAGTAATGTATATATTGCTCAAAGTGATGAATAATAATGGAAAATTATGTAGGTTCCAAAATACGCCCTAGTTTAAAAAGTAAGATTTTTGGGAAATATATTCATAGCCTTTGGTGGAGACATAAGGAACTAGTGGTTTGAGCAATAGCTTCTGTATTACGGATTTAAAAACTGAAGACATTATACTACAAAGTGACAATAATCAAAACAGCAAAGTACTGGCAGAAAAACAGATACACAGACCAATGGAACAGAATTGAGGGCCCAGAAACAAACTCCCATATATATGGGCAAATAATTTTCAATGAAGGCACCAAAAACATACATTGGAGAAAGAAAAGCCTCTTTAATAAATGATACTGAAAAAACTGGAAAGCCACATACAAAAGAATGAAACTAGACTGCTGTCACCAAACACCAAAATTAACTCAAAATGGACCAAAAGCCTAAATATAAGATCTGAAACAATAAATTGCATAGAAGAAAACACAGGTACTAAACTCATGAACCTTGGTCTTAGAGAGGATTTTATGTATTTGACCTCAAGGGCAAGGGAAGTAAAATAGAAAATAAATGAATGGGTCTACATCAAACTCAAAAGCTTCTGTACAGCAAAAGAAACCATCAATAAAACAAAGAGGCAATCAACTGAATGGGAGAAGATGTTTTCAAACAATGCCTCCGAGAAGGGATTATTAACCAAAATACAGAAAGAACTCATACAACTCAACGACAACAAAAAATCCATTTAAAAAATGGGCAGAGGATCTGAATAGACACTTTTCCCAAAAGGACATACAAAAGGCCATATAAAGATGCTCAACTTCACTAGGTATTACAGAAATACAAATCAAAACCACAATGAGCTACCACCTCACACCTGTAAGAACGGCTATCATCAAAAAGACAAGTAATAACAGGTGTTGGAGAGGTTGTGGTGGGGAGGGGAAGGAACACTCATACATCGTTGGTGAAAATGTAAATTGGTATAGCCACTATGGAAAACAGTATGGAGATTCTTTGAAAAATTAAGAATTGAATTACCATATGACCCAACAATCCTTCTTCTGAGTATCTATCCCCAAAATTTGAAAACATTTATCTGTAAAGATATATGTCCCCCAATGTTCACTGCAGCATTGCTCCATGGCCAAGACATGCAAAAGAACTGAATGTCCTTCAGTAGATGCATGGATAAAAAAGATGTGGTACATATATACAATGGAATATTACTCAGCCATAAGAAAAAATGAGATACTGCCGTTGGCCACAAAATGAATGGCTCTTGAGATAATCAGGCTAAGCGAAAAAAGTCAGACAGGAAAAATTGAGAACCATATGATTTCACTCATATGTGGGATATAAAGCTGAAAGCAACAAACAAGACAAACAAAAACTCATAGACACAGACAACAGTTTAGTGGTTACTAAAGGGGAAGTGGGGAGGGGAAAAGTAGATAAGTGTAAAGGGGGTCAAATATATGGTGATGGAAAAAGATTCGACTTTGGGTGGTGAACACTCAATGCAATATACAGATGATGTATTATTGAATTGTACAATTGAAACCTATATAATTTTACTAACCAATGTCACCTCAATAAATTTAATAAAATAATTTAAAAAATAAAAACAGAAGTCAATTTAGCCATTGGCACTTTTATTTAAAAAGTGTTAGGTGACACTTTCACCATTATGGTATAAATTTTAACTAGCATATTGGACTTATATATGGCTTTCACAAATCCTTAGGCTTTCAAAAAATGTATTTCAGCCTTAGAAGAAATCTATTGTTTCTCTCATTCATTTTTAATCCCAGGTCATTCTATTTTTCACCAAACTAAGGAAGCATTAACCTAGTGAAAATCACTTACTTTATTTCAATGAAATAATCAGAAAACCAATCCGAAGGACCAGGAAATAAGGGGGAAATGACTAAGAAATAAACACTCAATTTGGAAGATATTTAAATTGCTAGTACTCTTTAGTGACTATTTAATGACTATTAAAACTATTTTATTCAGAAATGGCAATATGTTTATGCAAAAAAAGTATATTCATCCTCACATTCATCTTACCTATAAAAGGATACAAAAACTGTAGGACAGAGAGGAGGAGATACCCTGGAAAGCCGAAGGTTTTATTGACCAAAGACTGGTAAGTGTCTGTTCCAGAGAGGGCCCCTCCTTTTATCAATAGAACAAGGGAAAAATCTGTGGCAAGAATAACAAATATCAGATTACATTTAATACAAAGGTTTTTCATGTTTTGACTTCAGAAAAAGGGAAATCAAAAAAAAGAATTAAATTTAATGCTACAGTAAATTAGCATGACAAGGCTTACTTGCTTTTCATAAAATATTACCTTTAATGAAATGGTATTGTTTCCAGTTATATAGTTTTCAATCGAGATGCAAATATACTTAACATATCTGTGCAGTAAACTGGACAGAAGAGAGTAAGCAGACTAGAGTCAAGCATCAGTTTTCTATTTTACTTCCTTGCCTAACCAATGTAACATCTATTAATAGGATGTGGCTCAACTGTCCAAACAACAGAATGCAGATAATCAAATATTTCATAGGCATTTAGCATGTGAAAACTGAGAATGAAAATGCTGTAAGTATTCAGAAAAAAAAATAGATTTAGGAGACTCAGATCATTTGTTTTATAAGAAAGTAACAACGAGTAACTATTTTATAGTTATTATGGTTAAGAGAGCACTCCAACAACTTTTTTTTTTTGAAATTTACATTTTAGAGATTTAAATTTTAACTTTAGAGTTGAAATTGAAGATACAAATATATAGATATTATATAATTAAAAGTTAATCTCTCTCTTTTTTCTCCTTTTAACTCAATAAACCTAGTAAATGACACTTCAGTTGTATTGGGTACACAGCTCTGCACAGGGTATGATTTTTGCTCTTTTTTCTTGCTCATGTTTCTACCATAAGTGATTTCTTTTTGTCCTTTAAGTAATTTTGAAATGCATTAAAATACAAAGACAAAAATACAAATAACTGTAATATGATTTCCACCTTAATTCCCTTCTACGTCATTGGAACGTCTTTCAACCAGTTCATTAATGAGTTCCAAGTTAATAAGTCCAATTGACAACCTTTAAACCTTAATTGTATTTGCTCTTTCAGTACTATCTTTTTTTCCCTGTTTACTATTTCCCTCTTTCCAACCATCTTCCCTTGGCCTTTGTGACATCACTTTCTCTTGGATTTCCTTTTACTTTTTTAGCCATTTATACTCAGTTTTTCACCAGTTTATTTTACTCTGGATTCTTGGGCTTTTCGCTCACTATTCTAGATGCCCTACTGTGATCTTATTCATGCCTATGTTTTCAATTTTCCTACAGATGTTAGTAACCTCCCTCCATTTACTTTTATCTCCAGCTAAAACACAGTAACCCCAGATTTATACAACTAGCCACCTAATAAATATTTTACATTGGAGATCTCATAGATATCTCGATTTAAAAATATCCAAATTCTAATTTATATAATTGTTCTGTAACTTGCTTCTCCATCCATATTTCCCCAACCTGTGAATAGCATTAACAGAAACTTGAGACTCTCCATAGACTTCTTATTATCCATCATCTTCTATATTCCTTTGGTTGCCTAGTCCATTAACTACTGCATTATAAATTATTTGACTGTATCCTCTCATTCTCATCTCTAACCTGCTTTATTTTAGGGCTTAGGTCATTATAATTTACTGCTTGGATCACTGTAGTAACTTCCTAATAGTTTTCTCATCCACCAATATCACTCCCCACCAAAACATTTTTGACACATGCTAAGACTTTCTCAACATTCCTCCAGGTGGATCCGACCATAGCATAAATCTGATCATGCCTTCTGCTTAAAATATTCCAGGAGACTCTCTAATGAATGCCTATGAATAAAAATCAACTCCTTTTCATGAGGCAAAAAAATCATTTATTAGCTGTGTGACCTTGGGTGAAAGACTTGGCTTTTGTGAGTCTCACCTATAAAATGAGGCAACACATCAACCTTGATGAGTCTGTGAGGATTATGGCATTTAAATGTCTACCGCAATGCCTAGCGTGATATAGAGGCTAAATGAATGAGAACTTGTGCTATTTTAAATTTTTTCTAAAGGTAGCATGTAGTGGTGAAAAAAGCACTGTATTTGGAGTCCAATAATGATGATAATAACGATTACAATCATAGCGACACTAGCAAATACTTCCGCAACACTTTCTTTGTGCCAGGACTTTTTCTAAATGCTTTATGTATATTAACTTGTTTAATCTTCACAACAACCTCAGGTAGGTGCTCTTATGAACCCTCATTAAACAGACGTGAAAAATGAGGGGCAGAAAGTTAAGTAAATTGCCGAACTTCACAGAGCTAGTAATGGAGGTGTCAGGACTCAGACCTCAGTAGTGTGGCCCTAGAATCCACACACTTAATCAAAATCTCAACTCTGTCACAAGTAACTGTAGACCTTAGGAAAGTCATTTTAACCCATCATAAGTCACAATTTCCTCCTCCATAAAAGTAGAACGTGAACACTGACTTATTTCATGGAGTCAGAAAGATTAAGTATAGTGGCAACTTTATGTTCAGCATCCAGCCAGTCCGCAGGAAATGGTAATGATTATCCTTACATGAGAGGCTTCATAAATGCCCTTGCAATCCTCTCTATCATCATCCCCCACTACTTAACAAACATCAACCCTATACTTTAGCCAGACTGAATCACTTACACAGTTCCCTTTTGTATTTCCGCCTTTCCATCTTTTTAGAGCACCCTTCCATTTTCTTTGCTCACTCACATTTTTTCATAAACACTCAGTGGAAATATCTCCTCCTCCCTAAAACATACCTGCTCCTTTGAGGCTGGGTTACATGCCAATGTCTCTATTATCATGCATATATTTTTATTATGGTATTTTTCATGAAGTGTTAAAATTATGTGTTTTTGTCTGCCTGGCACACTAAACTGTGAGCTTTATACAGGCAGGGATAATGCTCTTCATTGCAGCAATAAATATTTGTTGAATGAATGAATGCTCAATATAGTAGAATTACTAGATATCTACATATATGAGGCAAATTAATGTGATAAATGACCTAATAAATATATTTTAAAATATTCTGAAAGCACAAAAAGCATAGGAATTAATTCTACTTCCTTTGTTTAGAAGTAGGAAAAGCTTCACAGGAATTAAGTAGTGCCTTGAAAGATGAACAGGATTTTACCAGGTAGAGAAGAAAGAGAATGTCAAGCATGGGAAGGCGGCATGAAAATATATTCTATATGTGGGGAATAAAATGGTCCAGAATAGCTAAAACATAAGGTCCACACATGGCAGTGCTGGTGATAGGGCAAAGAAGGGTTAGAGTAGTTGAAGATGAGACTAAAAATGGAGACCATGACCATACCATGAAGGAATTTGAATGCAATAATTATTTTTTCTGTTATTGTAATAGAGTCTTGGAATATATTCTTTGGGGGAGTGACAGACATCAGGCCAAGGTTTATAAAAAGATAATTCTTGCAGCAATGTGGAGAACTGGTCAGAAAATAGACAAATGCTAAAGGCAGTAAAACAGCAACTCATTGGCCAAGGAAGAGAATCAATGAAGACTTGAGTGACAGAGGAAGGAGCCAAGTTCACAAATATTCTAAATTTTTGATGAAGAACTGTATGTTTGGAACGAGAATGCTACTTCATAAAAGTCCAAAGTATAAGGCTTGATATCCACAATTTGCTAAGCATTCAGCAAATAATAAATGTAAATGATTTCATCTGCTCTTAAAATACAAGCTATAAATGTATTCCTTTAAAAATTTTAGGAATGTCAAATATCAATCACTGTAATATTTTGATCTCACTTTAAAATATTATGTGCAAATTTTAGATAATCTATAAATGAGTCTATGATATTCAACAGGTAAATTTTCTTTTAAATCATTATGCTTGGACAATACAAATTATTGTATACAAATTACTCTAATCAACAAATGAGAAAATCTTAAAGCAATTTAAAATAAAACTATTTGTTATAAATATTTATAATTCTTTTTTGTTCCTTACCATTTCATGAACATGAAAACAGAACTTAGAAAAACTACCTGTTGAACTGGACATATGTCATTAGAGGCCTTAAAAAGACAAAAGAATAATTCTTCAGAAAAATCACTGTGTAATTACATTATCAATTTAAAGAAAAACTCAATAATACATGGTACTTGTAAATTTCACTCTTAAAAGCCTAATTTAAAACAAAATAAATCATAGTCCATACATTTTTTTGCTTTCATGTGGTTATCCTTTATTTATCAAAATTATTTAATGATTTTGATCATGCAACTAGATTAAGAGTAACTAATTTCCACTGATTGGTAACTTTGTAATATATGGCTTAGCAAAGGACTGACCACAGTGATTGCTTTATGTTTATATATAGTATCAATTGAGAAAATTATTCACAGTATAATTTATTTATGTATAATATGATTTGGCTTTAGTAAACTGTTCATTTTCCTCAAATATTGAATTCTTAGGTGATATATATATCAATGTTTTTTAATCTACTAATTGATAATGTGAATAAATGTTTACAATACACTTAAATAAGCCATGGTTGCTATGCCTGGGTTGAAATTAATTATTTGCCATTGCTGATTGACTGGGTTGACTGGGTTAACAGGAAATTAGAAAAGACAAAGGTAAATCCTCGAATGGTATTTTTTAGTGTGAAATGCACTCATGAACAGAATGCAATTTTTAAACACCAGCAACTCTGAATAAGCATAAAGTTATGGATCTCACATTACTAAGTTATGGATCCTAAGCTACAAATTAAGAGCTGTGGAAGCTAAGAGCAGCTTAGGTTTGGGGAGTGGGGGTGGTGAGAAGAAAGCAGAGGGAAGGGAGCTCAATGTCTCTGCAGCTCTGGATTTGATATCTACAGCATGCTTTACTCTTTCTTGTTCAGCCTGCTTGGAAAGCTGAGAATTTATGAAAGATGGCATCTTGGTTAGCGTCTCTAGAAGCAGAGCTGAGACAGATTCTTGGGCAAGAGTTTTGAGAGAGTGCTCCAGGAGACAAGGAGTGAAAAGATAGGGCAGGGAAAACAGCTCAGCAAAGAGGAGGTGTCCGGTGGAGACTAGCTGCGGCTTAACCCTGCAGTGGCAGCACTCTAGAGGTCCGGCTGCACCACAAGGGTCCCTCCGGGAGGCAAGGTTTCCATCAGTCAGTCATTGGCTGAAGGCTTTCAGGAAATGGTGGCTGGGGGTCTTAACCTCACAGATCTACAGCACCATTGAAACCCAGGTCAACGCTTTGGAGAAGGCGACAGTTGAGGTGTTTTGCATTACCTGGTAAAAGGGCATATAAGTGACTACACATAGCAGCCACCATAGCAGCAACCACAGCTGGTCATATCGGCTTGTGATTGCTGCCTCTTTAACAGTGATCTTAAGTGATCCTGTGTTTTTCATGAGGTGAGTTAGTGGGATGACAAAGCAGGAATGAGGACAACAGGAAGAAGAGATGATGATGAGTTGTACAGTTTACACTTAGACGAGGGAGTAGCAAAATGTGGGTGTGAATGAGCATGTTACATGCAAAGGGGGAAGCAGAAGAGAAGAAGGAATACAGAGCACCTTACTGCTGCACTTGAAGATAGTGGCAGGTGGGGAGCCTGGGCAGGTGTGGGCAAGGTGAGAAGCACTAAGACTTTCAGTTACACCTGTACAAACAGCTGAAAAAGGTTGCTCATTTGTATGCATCTGCTCATGGATTTTGTGGGCAATGAAGTCCTGACTTCTACACTTTCAGAGCACAGTCTCTCTTAGCCGTAATCAGTCTTTGAAATGACTCCCCCATCCACTTTCTGCATAAAGTGAAAAGGGCACATGAAAAGGATTTAGCCTTGGCAATGTATAATGTTATTCTAATCTGTTCAGAGGATTAGCAAGTAAAGTAAATCTCTTCAGACATAAATGTCTAAATTCCTTAGGATTCTTTTATGCACTAAAATTAGTAAATCCAATTACAGTTTGTGTGTGTGTGCATGTGTGTTTGTGTGTGTTTATGTGTGTGAGAGATAGTCCTTGTATAATTTAAGTTGTATAATTTAAGAGAGAGAAATAGTCCTTGTATAAAATAAGCAATTATATAGTATTTTACCTGTAACATATGAAACCCAGAATAAAAGCAACATTCCCAGAGGAAAGCCAGCTTGCTTCATTGAATAAGGCAATCCTGAAAAACATAAAATACCCCACCCATCACATTAAAAAAACACATAGAAATACAGAAGTTTTTCCCAATTCCTGTATAGAATAGGCTAAGTAAATTGGCATATGACATATGACATAGTCGTAAACGGTACAAAGGACTACTAAAATTAAATGTTAGTATATTAATACTTATTTCAGAATATGTTAAAAAACATGTCAAGAGAGCAAGTTTATGAGATGATGAAATAAGAAAAAGCAGCAAATTAAAAATAGATGCCAATGTACACAAGTAATGTTCACTTCAGGGTGAGGAGGACATATGACCTGGAATATGTGGAGAGTAATGACTCAAAGCTTTCCTTATGCACTATCGGGGAAAGCAGAGAGGGATAATAAGTGCACAGAGGGTAATAGGATATAAGGATTCAAAACTGGCAACCATGTAGCAAAAGGAGAGAAAAACAAAAAGGCAAAAGTAATTTTTATAAAGCTAAAAGAGGTATATAAAATATTTTCTTATGATTTTTTTGGGAAAATGGATGATTTTAGATTATGGACGACAAAATTTTTCAAATAAAATATATTTTAAATATTTCCACCCAGAACTTTTATTCTCTGAAAATTTTTCCCTTAAAAAAATCTGCTGAGCATAATGAAGAGGCACTTTTTAGTATTGCTTACATAGATCAGCTTAGATTTCACATCAGGAATTAACTCTGGAATTCTGCCAAGTAGAGCTGCCCACACCTCTGTGGTACTTAAGGTAGAATTTCAAACCAGTCTTTGCCCCCATTTGTTACCACTTTGCTCCAGGTACCTCCAGGTGATGTACCATCAAAAAAAAATTATATATGGAAACAAGTAAATTCAAGAAACACATCAACTTATGAGAGGTAAGAAAAGTAACTCAATCCAGATAAATGTTTAATGATGACTGTTAGTAAAATGTCAAAACTTTATAGAAAAAAGTAATATTCTCAATGAGTATTGCAGGATTCTGTTTTGTTCCTGCTTTTTCTTAAATTGAATGTTTTCAAATAACAAAAACGATAGTAGGCACAGAAACAATAATGAACTTTATTACTATCATGCAATGCACTTAATTTTGTTAGACTCTTTCCCTTGCTTCAAATTCCGAAAATATGAGCTGCTCATTTCTTTCAATTGTGATTATTTGGCTTCTTTGTTAAAAAATAATCATGTGCACTTTCATTTAACCAATTTCTTGTATTGAATATTTAAATTTAATATAAATTCATAAGTTTGTACTTTAAAATCTAACACTATATAAAATGGTAAGGAAATATCGTATGAATTTAATTTTTCACATTAAACTTTTGCACCTCCAATATTTCCAAATATCTGGAGGTTTGACGCCTCTAGGCCATAGAAAGGTAATTCAAGCAATGCTGGACACTTCAGAAAGAGGGAAAAAGTAAATTAGGTAACATTATCAATTGGCCATGCAGCCTATGAAAATATTTTTTCAACACTTCCCATGTGCAGCTCTACCTTAATGTAACACATGTGGAAGATGCTCTCAAATGTGGAAAAAGTGTATCACAACCCCATCTTCAGCATAAAGGAGACTGATGTGATGAACGTTCTTACATTGGGGAAAAAAAGGCAGGCTTTTATGTAAGAAAATAACCAATTTTATCATTTAAGATTGTTTCCTTTAAAAACAGTGAACACTAAGAACATAATAAATCTTAAATTTGGCTTTTTCACTTAAAATTAAAACAAAACAACACTTACCTATTATACCAGATCCTATAATGGAGTTGACAACGTTAAAAACAGCAGCAGACTGACGACACGTTTTCCCTTTGTTCGTAGGTTCAGAAACGAGGCTTTCTTTGTCATCTAGGTGTCTCTATTTAAATATATAAAATGGCCAATAATATATAAAATTAAACAAGTATTTACCAGCTCAAAAAAAATAGAAGAGTGTCAGATAAACATGCAACGTAGCCGATTAATACAATATTAGTAGTGATAATAATTAACGTCAATAACTATAAGAAAATGATGATGGAGATAACAATAAAGAGCAATAATAATAGCTAGTAGTTCAACAGAACTTTGTAAACAAACTCCATCCAAAAATGTCCTGATTACACATGCACCAAGTTCACGGACTGCTGCATAGGATACCAGAGTACAGGATCTGTAGGGAGCCAATGATGTGATTAAGTGAAACGAAAAGGGTTATATTGAAAAGTGCCTGCCAAGAAAAAAATAAAAGTCAAATCATGGCAGAACTTTTTCTCCCAGAGAACTTCCCAAGTGCTAAACCAAAACCTCAGGTGAAGGTAGCCGACCATAGTTGCAGGGTGAATGGAACTTCAGGGAACTTGACTTCAAAACCTGCCCCAGTCTCCGGTTTTACCTGTGGTGCGATGACGCCCCTGGTCTGTTGCCCCTGGTAGCCCATGGGTGCATCGGAGTCCTCGGCAGGTGGGGAGATTTGCAGGTCTGGGTATTTCACTCTAGACGGACCTGCTTCCTCTGCGACCTCAAACGTCGGGGGCCCGCGCACGGCGGGAAAGCTGGAGAGAGTCGGTCTGCAGGCGCCGCGGGCCCCACCCCTGCACCTCCACCCGCAGCGCCGGCTGCAGCCTGGAGCTCACTTGGCTGTAACCTCAGCGGGTACCCCCGCCCGGGGACTCGCCCAGCCAAATGCACCTTTCGCCTCATGCAGAGATGCTACCGGATGTTTCGGATCCG
Organism: Pteropus medius; assembly: GCF_902729225.1. NCBI lineage: Eukaryota > Metazoa > Chordata > Mammalia > Chiroptera > Pteropodidae > Pteropus > Pteropus medius. The sequence goes on from NW_024354875.1 coordinate 27,107,783, forward strand.
GGCAGCCCGCTCTCTCCGCACTTCACCTTTTTTTACCCCCCACCCCACACCACCTCCAACTGTAAAGTACAGTCTGTTCCACCCACGCCCTGATTATGCAGCGTTACAGTGGCCTCATTTTAGCCCATTCCTAAGTTAAGTGCTCTTTGGCTGGAGTCCGATGCCCAGGTAAGAACGCAGTGGCACCGCTGCTCGTATGGAGCATCTTTTTTTATTACCACCTCCTCCTCCCTGCACATCTTCTACGTCAGATAGATGAAAATGTAGGACTTTTATTTTTAATGGAAACTAACTTTTCTAGAATTTTAGTAAACTTGATTACTGAGCATAATGTGTAAAAAAAAAAAAAATGTTTCCTGATGACTTTTCTGAAAAGTAGACTTAAAGAGGGGAAAGGAAGATGAATTGATAACAGATTCAATTAGTGAACCTTAAAGGAGGTGGTGTGTTGAGGTGTAAGGGGATGGGATCTGGAAGGCACCTAGAGTATCCGAGCTAGAATCTTAAATGACCATCTATTCACCCTTCTTATATTACAGATAAGGAAACAGGCCCAGAAAATAGTCAATCACAGAGAAACAGAATACATAGAGAACAGTTTCAAGGACAGTAAGAGTGGTAATATAGGTACTTAATAAATACTTAAAGAGTTCTTTTTTATAGACATTTATTTAAAATTATGAATCATTTCAAAAACATGGAAAAACCAAAGAGAATTCTCAAATAAACTCTATATGCAATCCATCAAATTAACAGATGTTAACATTTAATCATATCTTCAAATTGCAAAAATAAACATTTAATGTCACAATAGAAATCCCTTTGCCCATCTCCGTCTCTTTCCCTTCATCCCTAGAGTCATCCCTTCATGAAATTGGTGTGTATCTTTTCTATGCTCACTATTTTAATTCGTTCATTTGTAGCTATGTGTATACACACACCCACACACACACATTAAGTTTGTTCAGCTTTTACTTGCTTTTAAGATACAGTGGAGTATTTCAGCTTCTTATATGCTGGACTGGAACTGAAAGTTCCATGTACATATTTTAATGATCTTTCTTAAAGACCTTTTAAAAAAATAATTTCAAAAGTATTTGTTTAATATAATTTCAAAAGTACTGTATTCTCAATGAGAAAACATGAAGAAGAAAGACTAGGACACGTAGAATCACTGGCAATCCTTCCATGCAGAGGTAAACACAGTTAATGTTTTAGAACCCTCCCGTTTAGTCAGATTATACAGTGTTTGGGGTAGAAGATAAATGCATATTACATGCACATAAGCAGTTTTCTTGAGTCTGTCTTAGCCTCAGATAAAGGCCATGGGAGCTAGACTTTCAGGAATGTAAAGAGCCTTAATTTGAACTTTTTATCAGATCATATAATTATGTAGATAGTATACTAAGCTCATGTAGGATTATTACTTTTCCTCATTATTTGCTTACAGTCCAGGCTTTGTGACTTCTAAAAGCACTTAGCTCTCTTAGAAATAGTCAGAGAAGGCTCTATCTTGGCAGAAGTCTGAATTTACAAAGCCCTTCCCGATGGCTAACCTGACATTAAGGTTCAAATTTGGATGAAAATAGAAATAAAAACTTTCAATCTGCATCCCTGGGGAAGTTGTTTTTCTTTCAGCCTTGGAAAAGAGTCTCACAAGGGGTATCTTTTTGTCGTTGTTGTAAAAATAGATGCTTGATATTCTCCACAATATTAACGTTATTGGCTTAGATGCTGTAACAAGTAGAACTTTAGTATGCAGTGTCTCATATAAGATAGACCTTTCTATCTTTTAACTTTCCAAAGGTAGGGGTTCTCAGTCTTTAGAGGCCTGGAAGGACTGCTCAGATACTTTTGGCTAAATAGTCAAAATATAGTCTTTCTTTTTTTAGATTAATCATCTTACAAAATCGTTCTTGGTCTATATATCAAGGAATATCTTATTCTTATGGAATCATATTATTATTGCATAATTAAGGTATTTTTGTAATTATTGGAATTAAGCCACCATATTGCATAATTAAGGTATTTTTGTAATTATTAGAATTAAGCCACCATTATGCTATTTCTGGTTAGGATTTAAGGGTAGTGGGGCACTGAGGAGTGAGTTTAAATTAGTGTGACTGTAAACCCTGGTTTGTCTAAGGTGGTCCTAATTTAGGCTTCTTGTCCCAGTGTAATTATGCATAACATTTTTTTCATTCTCAAGTGTCACAGTTTGGATGATAGGTTACAATGCCATGCTACAAAGGCACCTGAAATGATAATACCACCTAATATCTATATAACACTTCAGAGTTTTCTCTAGTGGTGTCCAAGCTGAGAAGGGATGGAAATCTAAAACCATGGACTTTTGGTTAATTCTTGAATTAGTATAGTAGATTAGAAGTTCAGACTCTGGAATTAGAAAGGCCTAGGTTTGATTCAAAGCTCAAGGGATCTTAGCAAGTTGCTTAACTTTTCGAGCCTTATTTTTTTTATTTCTAAAAAGGGAAGAATAACTACCTCTTTTGTAACAGTAGTTGTGAGAATTAAATCAAATAACCTATTTGTATTAGTTTCCTGTGGCTGCTGTAACAAAGTACCATAAACTGGGTGACTTAAAACAACAGAAATTTATTTTCACAGTTCTGGAGGCTAGAAGTCCAAAATTAAGATATCATCAGGGCCACGTTCCTCCTGAAATCTCTAGAGGAGAACATTTATTTGCCTCTTCCTAGCTTTTGCTGATTTGCCAACAATCTTTGATGTTCTGGCCTTTAGATGCATTACTCCAATATTCTATCTTCACCTGACATTTTCTCCATCCCTTCATATGCTCTTCCCTCTGTGCATGTCTTTGTGTCCAAGTTCCTCTTTTTATAAGGACACCAATCATGTTGGACTAGAGCCTACTCTAATGATCTTAACGTGACAATACCTGCAAAGACCTTATTTCTAAATAAAGTTATGTTCTGAGGTATTAGGTGTCGGGGGATTGCAATTCAACCCATAATATTTTATTTTATCTTATTTATTTATTTTAATTAATTTATTCTTAATTGAAAAAAATGATTTAATTTTTTTCTTTTTCTTCTTTTCTTTTTTACTTTTTTCTTTTTTCTTTCTTTTCTTTCTCCGCCGCCACTGCCCCCCCCCCCATCTACTTCCCCATAGCAATATTTTAAAAAGAATTCAGTTAATTATTTGGGGGCATAATAAGCTCTCAGTAAATGTTTGCTGCTGCCATATCCAAACAGAAAAATACTTTGTTGGACCAAAATTGTATAATATAGTGGGAGTTTTAGTTACTGTCTGCTATTTGGCTCTAAATAGCTGTTCTTCCTTCTACCATGATAGAGCCTCTGACTTTTGTCTAGACCATGGCCACCTAAAAAGAGGAATAAAATTCACATCTTCACTTGCAGGTGGTTGCGATTAAGTTCTGACCAAGAGGATGTAGGTGGGATGTATATCCTTAAAGAGAAGGGTAATAGCTTTATCTCTCTTTTCCTCCTTCCTCCGAGCTGGCGTGCAGAGATATGATGGCTGAAGCTGGAGCCTCACCCTGGACCAACCACCCATTGGAAACTTCATTTTGAAGATGGCTAAGAAACACAATAGAAGTTGCCTGGGTCCCCAGTGGATATACTAAATCTAGATTGTTCAGGTAATAAACTTCCTTCTTGTTTAAGCTACTGTTATTTGGGATTTTCTGTCATTTACAGGCAAATCTAACCCTTATTAATCCTCATTAACAACTCTTCTGGGTCCCAAGACTGTGATTCTAATAGTCAAAAAGATTTATCCCATCCAGATATTTCTATATAACAGCACTTAAAGAGGTTCTTTAACTGAGTTCCTTGTGGAAATGATAAGAGGACTCATTGTACTTAACTAAACTCTATATTAATAAATATATACAGTGTACTATTAAATGCATATATATAAACTACAAGTCATTAGATTCTGATATTTTTAGTTTCACTTCAATGAACTGGTATGAACTGGTAAGAAACCTTGGTGAATATGGCCAGGGTAGTACTCTCTCTGTCAGTACAATGTGGGTCCCCATCTTTGTGTCCCGTGGTGATCTTATTCTTAGATCTTTTGGTATCTGGTCAGCACTGGATGTTCATGTCTTGTTTCAGAGTCTACATCACTTATTACAGAGAATTATTATTAGTCTTTGACCATTAGCTCGAGGACTGACCCAGCAAAACTGCAGTTCTGCCTCTGCCTTGAGTATGCTCTCAGCATCTTCTGCTGTACTGCCTCTATTTTTTGCATATGTGACAGAATATGCAATTTTAAGTCTCTATGGAAACAAGTGTTCACTGGGAATTAAAATTCCAATTTGATCTTTCATGTTTGCAGCTTACAATATTTATTTTGTAATGTCAGAACCATTTTCCAAGCTCCAGAAGCTGGAAGTGAGTGGCTATTTCAGATTAGCCACTTCACGCTCACTAGAGTGTAAAGAACACGATGCAAGACTATATGTGAACAAGCTGAGATTTGTCCTAAAATAGCCATAGTTTTTATCACTCATTAATAAATATTTCCAAGCACATGGAAAGTGACAGTGCTGAAGAAATGAAATTGGGTACTATATACCCTTTAGTACTTTTTGGTCAAGGGAATCTATGAAGGTTATGCTAGAATAAGAGCTGATTTGCCTATTTTGATCTTTCTTTTTCCTTTTGTTTTAATAAAGTTCCATTTGCAGAATTTCAGCCGTGCATCAGTTGAATTAAACTGGGAAAGAGGTAATTGCATACCCCTCAGTTGGGCTGACTAGGAAGATCAGAGGCTTGGCAAAATATTACTCTTGACTCTATCAGCTCAAGAACTTGCAGAAATGAAGAGAGTTGGGTGGAATATTGGCGGCAGACGCGCTAGTGACAACTGTGACTATGTATCCTCTCCTAATTGGAACCATGCCTTCTCATGCATGATGTGACAGAAATACTCTTTGTCACAAAAAAAATGGCAAGTGAGGTTAAAATCAGGAAGTGGGAGTAAAGGGATCAAAAAGAACTTTGTGACTAGAGTGAGGCTGATGGTGTAGAAATACGGAGCTGGAAAACTTAAATCTCTTAATCTGTCTCCTTTCTAGTCTCAGGTAATTTTGTTTATTCCTGAAATACAATGCCCAATCCTTTATTTTGTGCTACAGGTAATTGTGGCTGTCTGTGGGGATGGTAAGCTTCTTAAGGAAATGGGTCACATTTATATTGTTTTTGTTGATGGTGTTTTTCTCTTCACTGAACCTACCTTACTACGTACAATTACTGTTGCTCATTAAAAATGTACCAAATACAAGAAAAAATCTTAAGAGAAATCGGTTAATAAAAAGTCTTATTAAGTGAGAGTAAGTGAGTTTAATGTGGCCAGAAATAAGGGCCATCAGGAGAACATTTTAGTAATGAGATCATGATGCTCATTTGCCTCTAGGGTCTCTCAGAAACTGAGAAAGGCCTAGCTAATCTCCACTTATTAATGCAATGAGAATACTGAAAAAAAAAAAGGGAAATTATAGAAAAGGGTGGCACACAGTTATGATATAGTTTTGAATGTTTCTATTTAAGAAATTAATGTTCTGCTTTTAATTCCAAAATACAGTATAATATTCTTTTAATCATATGATAATTATAGAATACATAAAAATATATTTATTCATAATGCATAACAGTGAGATGGTGTTTTAATGGAACATGAGTTTCAAGTTGACTATGAGGGACAAAATTTAATCTCTTTAGTGTATCTCTGTAGTTATATGTATAACTTCATTTAGAGTTAAAATCCAAGTCTGAGATTCTTCAAGTATTGAAGACTCAAGCCAAATGACTCTTTCAACCATCTGTAACAGGCAATATTTTACAAATATTTAGTAGAAACATATTTTAAATGTTGCCAAAAATACCCCAGATACTAGCAGTCCAAGGTAAAAATTATCTACTTACATTTTAAGAGGATTATCCAGTCATCCCCTGTAAGAAGGGGAAAAAATATATGAGGCTCCGTTGTACAGCCCCACACCAGTCACACTTTGGGAAGCTTATAGGTACTTACTGGAAAAACAACGTGGGATCCACTGGGTATGCTCACATTTTTTCATTTTTTTAAACATTACTAGTTACAAGTAAAATTTTTGTATATAGCACTCTATAGTGTCTGAAAACAAGATATATCAACTCTATGCTTTGGAGCCACTCCTCATTAAAAGATGAATAACTTGATTAGATAGTATAAGTGATATACCAAATGAGTGAAATAGATATATTCGTTAGAGCAATTCAGAGGATTAAGTGATCATAAAAGGTCGGGGTCGGTGGTCAGAGACATTTGATGAGAGACTAGAAGCTGATAAATTTAGTGTAGAAAAGACGAAACTTAACCTTGTATCTAAAAAATGAACTACATAGTTATAAGGTGGGAACATGTGAGTTATCTAAAAGTCATTTCAAAATGAGTTAGTGCTTTTAATCGACAATGAATTTAAAATGATTCAACAGCGACATTGAAAAAAGTCTACTGCACTTTATGCAACAGTGCTTGAAACATGTTACACAGAACAAGAAAAGTGATAGTCCAGGCCTTCTGTGTTGGTTACACCACACATGGACTATTATTTTTAGCTATGGAAGCCACAGTTTGGAAAATTTACTGATAAATTGGGACATTTTCAGAAAAGAGAAATCAGAATGATGAAAGGTTTCATGAAGCTTTAAATAGCTGGACAATATAAATTCAGGGGGTTCAAGGTTTATTTAATGTAAGAAATGGCCTTATAATCTAATTACCTAGAGATAACTTGAGTAGTTAATTACTACTGGAGGTATTTAAACATAAACATGACCACTGGGCAGAAATGTTGTATTATAGAGGATAATAGAGTATGATGAAGGATAGGAAGGGGACTGCGTGTTCTTTGCTTGCAAGTAACAGAAACCTACTTGAGCCCCTCAGGAATGAGGAGGGGTAGTTGTTGGAAGTATTTATATACTGGATCTAGGACTAGAAAACTTGGTAGGGTCCCAGACAGCCCTGGTGGTTTGCTTTCTCAGTCTATCGTGGCCAGTTTTTCTTTATCTCATGGAATTTTAGCTTCTCTCTGTAGATCAATCTGTTCTTCTCTTGCAACTGACCAGCTAGTCACTCATTTCTCCTGGACAAATTCTGGAGGAAATGAGTCTGACGTGTTCAACTAAATGCCATCACCTCTGTTGAACACAGCCTGTCGAGCCAAACCTCCTTTTTGGAGGCTACCAGCCTAGGCATCAGCTCTCTTTAGGCTGGGTCCCTCACCCAGTCAATGGCCAGACCATTGGACCAGCTGCTGTGGCTTCCCTGACGAGCACTGGGAACGGGATAGAGGAACACAGCTTGAAGTAAAGGTGGGCTTGGGCAGGGCCCTGAGCTATGATCAGTGTAAGTGGAAATACTAAATAGTTTTAAGATTCCTCTGGAATCTGTGATTCCACAATTCTATGAAGCTAGGAGGGACTGGAGCTGAACCTTGTTCATTGAAAGGAAGATAAGGAGAGGTTATGGCAATTCCTAATATGGGGAATAAGACAGACACATGTATTACTGGGGTAAATAAAAATAAAAAAGAAGAAAGTGTATTGGACAGAAATAAAGGTAGATTCCAGTTAGTTTTATTATTATTTCTCACTACTTTTCTGTTTGTAACATTGCCTTTTACTATATACTTTTCTCCTGTTAACTGGAGAGGTACCATGAGTGTAGTAGGAAAAAAACAGAAAATTTGCTCGATTTGCAAAGATGTAAAATATTTTTTTAAAAATATGAAGCACTATCAGTGTTTTATAAAGTTAAACATGATATGTTGTAATAAGTGGCTTCATTCTTCATTCTTCTTAGTGGCTGATTTCTCCATATAACAAGTCATGTGGGAAAATGAAGTGAAAGCAAAAATGAATCAAGGCATTTTTTTCCCCTGTTTTCTTTTTTCAAAAAGGCATTTGTTTTTCGTTTCAGTTCACTTTGCTTTAATTTTCCCTTTCTCAGCTGTGTTCCTTTCTCACAGCTATTCCAAACTTTCTCCTCACCTAAGGTATTTTCTAGAAAAATGTCACCATAAACAAAGTGGCCTCTTGCCACATAGCCAGTCAAGAACTCAGCCTGAGTATAAAAAGAAGTTTTAAGACAGTGTGGGCAAGAATGATAAGAAGCCATGAATATTTGTTCTAAATATTACTACCTTCTTCAGTGTAATGTCCAAAAAGATCTCCCTCAGGGCCACAGAAGCAGCAAGGCAGGCAAGCAGCTGCATTCTCACGACCTTGCTTCACAGGGACCTGACCCGATGTGCTGGGAAGCACAGGACAGCAAAGCTCTTACTGAGTCTTTGTGCACATGATGTTGGCCTGGCCTTAAATGTCCCCACTGCAAAGGCAGGAAAAATAGTAACTAAACGTAAAACATATTGCAATTAAAATGTAAATTATCTAAAGGGAAGGAACCATGGATTTAAAGAGTGGAAGTGTTGCCTAGCAGTGACAGCCAGAGTAAGTAAACCATAAGACCATGTGTGTGTGTGTGTGTGTTAAAATTTAATTGTAAAAATCAGAGAAATTTTCAGTGTGTAGTATCTCCTACTAAAAAGCCTGTATAATTTTCCCTTGGGTGACTTCTGGGGAAAAATAAGAGTAATAAGTTCAATGCATACCTTCACACACACACACACTACCACACACACACACACACACATAATCACACCCCAAACTAAATATGGGGGTAGGAGGGGAGTGAAAATAAATCATATACATTTTTCCCATTTAACTTAAATAGCCAGTTTCTATCAGGGCTCTATAATTCTTTACTGATGGAGCAAGAGAGAAAAACAACTACCCTTTTTTTTGTGCATCTTTATTTACCCTAGTAAATAAATATTAAAAGAAATATTTCTCTTTTTGGAATTTCTTTTGAAATATTTTTCCAAGTATCATATGACTATACATACTTGTTTTATGTAAGTCTCTTTTGTTATCTAGTCTCCAAGTATTTATGGGAGAAGTTAGGATTAAAATTATGTTAAAAATGAATTAGAAAACAAAATCTGAAATTCTTATTATCCTGTAATCCATAGGTGATAGGTTTTTGTGTTGGTTCAAATGATCTCTAGTTACTTTTCTGGTAAGCTACTGACATCTTTTTTCATGTGATGTGTCCACTAATGAAAGAGAGATAACTTACAGTAGTGATTTCAATGATAATAAAAGTATTTACAGTCAGAGAAACATGGTCTTTAGTAGCTAAATGATTCATAATTCATCCTGCAAGATCTAGTGATCTGGTCCTTAAAGAATTAGGAAGCCCAGGTCATGGAATCAGTGTTTTGGGGAGCTCAGGTCTTCTAGTCTTCTGTGTAATCTGGCTACACAGTATCTCTGGAGAGTTGCACTTGGGGTCCAGAGGATAATGCAAACGCTGAAAAACTTTTCTTCTCACGTCACCAGCCAACCCAAGTAGAGTCTACTTCACCCCTTTTCTTTCTTTCCTCTCCTCCTTTTTTTTTTTACTTCTTACCTCCACCAATTTTTTCAACCTATTCTTACTTCTTCTCCCTCCCCAGGGATTAGATTCCATTCTGGATGTAGTGATGTCAAGTCTTTTCTGTTTCTGGTCGTGAGAACTCAGATCCTTTTCATGGTGCACAGTGAAATGAGAAAAAGCTAACTCTTCTTCATACATATATTAACTGTTTCCTACACCTAACTCAGTTTCTATTTGATCTTTTTAAGACTCTCTCATCATCATTTTAATTTTAAATATCTATCTGTATCCCTACACGCTCTTCAAAGAAAAGAGCACCAGCACCTGCATTTGAACAAAATGACTGTTCCTAGTCACAACTGATAGACTGAGGTGGTGAAACTGTCAAGATTTTTTAGACAATCTGGCTGGAACCAGCGATGGGGAGGTTGGGGTATGTGGCAGGGCTTGGTAGGTGGTATTACCTTGTTTGTCTCAAGGTTGCATTGGTATAGCAAACACGCTGTAATTAAAACTCAACTTTATTTTTGTTTCTCACTTCTCTTTGTAAAATTTATTCAATGAAAAGTATTCCCTTGTTACTGAATGGTATTTCCAACAGCCCCTGTAACAGTTAGGTAATAGACTCTGAGGGTCTCGATTTAGTAATTAAAGCTTCTCAGGAAAGCAAGTAGGCACCTGCGGTCTGGGAGGCAGTGGGAGGACTGGTTGGGTTCTTCTCTCTTCTTTTTGCCAAACTCAGAACTTGGCACCTCTGCCATTTGAGAGTCTGGGAAAAGGTTCTCCGAAGGCTCTTCTTCACTATACATGACTGGTGTCATTGTAACAAGCTTCTGCTCTCTGGACTTAAAAGGTGAAGCTTTCTTTCTCTCGTGCATTATTTAATGGGTTCTGAAAACTCTGACATCACTGGTGGTCTCTCAATTCAAGTTCCTGTCATTTTATGCCAAAAGTTGTTTACTCCCTTAGAAGCTCCTGGGAATCTGGGAATTCACATTTTAAGTGGATTCCATAGGTTTTGAAAAAGATATACATTCTTGTAACCATCTTGCCAATCTGGATATAGAATATTCCCACTATCCTAATGAGTCCTCTCATGCACCTTCATGATCAAGTCTTCTGCAACTCTGAACCCAGACAACCACTAATTTGCTTTCTGTCATTGTAAATTAGATTTTCCTGCTATAAAATTTCAGGCAAATCAAATGAAATAGTATGTATTTATTTGTGTCTGGCTTCATTAACTTAGAATAATGATTTTGAGATTCATCCATGTCAATGAATTCATCAGCTCATTTATTTTTGTTGTTGAGTACTATTCCATTAAAAATGATACAGCACAATTTATCAATTTCCTTGTATTTTTGAGTTGCTTCTAGTTTTCAGCTATTACAGATGAAGCTACTGTCAACATTTATGTAGAAGTCTTTGTGTGGTCAATTGTTTTCTCTTGGTGAAAGTTTAGTGACATTTTGGGATAAATATGGTAAATGTATACTTCGTTTCATAAAGTACTGTACCATTTTACTCTTCCATCAGCACTGTGTGAATGTTCTTAGTTGCTCCGCATCCTTCCCAATATGTGATATTGATAGCTTAAAAATATTGAACAATCTAGTGGACATATAGTGATACCTCATTGTAATTTTAATTTTCATTTTACTGATAACTTATTATTTGAGCTTTGTATCTTCTTTTATGAAGGACCTTTTAAAATATTTTGTTTAGACACAGTATCCAGAATACAAAAAACCCTCAATAAATGCTTGTTGATTTTACACGAATTAAATAAAGAAAATGCAGCTCATCAAAAGATTTAAATTAAGTATAAGTCATTCTCTGGTATTTATGCCTTACTGAGCAAGTTACCAAAGGCAAGTGCTAAAGCTAATTCTCAAGAATTTAAAAGAAATTGTTCATTCTCTTCTATCTATCAAATATGATCTTCAGGTGATGTGCTGAAGGTCGTAAAGGTAGTTATTAGCAGAATAAAGATTAGAAACCATATTTTTTAATTCTTTTTTATTTAATTATTATCATATTTTATTATTTTTTATTCAATTCCTTTTATATTTAAATCAAGACAATTTAAAACATTGATTTTTCTATAACATTTTATTGAATTTATGAGCGAATTTATTCAAGTACTGTTTTGCCAGAGTTATTTCTTCCTGTTTATCATTGCAAACCTTAGCTCTATCATAAAAACTTAACCATTACTCAAAATTTATTTCCTTTCATGAAAATATAGTCCAAATTCCAGATAACTTATTTAAAAACGAACCTTTAAATCAGTGTTTATTTGGGGAGACTTACTTATTAGGCATCATGTTGGTTTGCTACCTTATTATTTTTAAGCAACTATTTTCTAAGCAATACAGAGGTGAATGGACTAAAAAACAATTGCTCTGTGTATTAACTCTGAGTTCTGTAATTGAGTTTAGCCCTGACTCACATGAGCGGTTTGTGTACTCTTTGCAGCTAATTGATTGGCTGGGACACTCCATTGCACAACCCAGAGCATCAGTACCATTTCAGTGCTTTGTTAACATCAAGTAGCCAGTGAGAAACAATTCGATAAGAGTCCCTGGTTTCTACACAGAAAAGTTCAGATAAAAATTTGCCTGAAGCAAGATTCTATTTAGACAAGGAAATACAGGAAATAGAGCATTATAATAAGGCTTGGATATCTAGAATAGGAAACTCCTGTAAGCTTCATTGAGTTGACCATTTTAATTGAATTGTTTACAAAAACAAACAAAGGAAAACCAAACAAAAACCAAACTCCTTTGTAGTATTCTTTAACAGAAAAAAGAGAGGAAAAACAGCCTTTTTTAGCCCTTGTGGCACATTTTAATTATTATTCATTTCTAACATGGTATATTACATTGATGACTCATTTTAAGTCCAAATATTTCTTATTCTTAAGCACTTGTTTTGTGTATATTGTTTTTTCATTGAATTATAGCATACAATGAAACAAGCTCTCTCAAAACACCAGATAGAATCTGTGACAATCAGTTTAATTTGTAGTCAATGTTAATTATTCCTCCATAATTCTTTACTGTAGTAGTTTAAGCACAGCTCCTAACAACTGACTTGAAATTTACAGATAAAAATAATGTCTAATTTTAGTATCCTTAGTCACAAAAATAGTTGTGGAGCATACTGTAGACTAAGATATATGGGTGAGTCCTCATATATCTAATTTTATATTAAAAAAAATTCTTAAAATATTCCTGTTTCTCCTCACATGTATTAGGAATTTGGGTTGAAGAAAAGAGCAGGTAAAGATTAATTAATGGGTACTTGATTTCTGGTAAGTATGTTACCTATGTAGCTTTACCGTTGCATCATGGACATTTTTCACAGTGTGGGTTGTTAAATTATTGAAAGTAGTTGCATAGCTTCATTTATTGTTTACAATATCTCTGAAAGGTAGTTAATGTCATCCCCAATTTAAAAATGTTGATGCTGAAGCTCTTTATTTTAAGTAGATAAACTCTCCAAGGTTATACAGTATGCGCTTAGTTGAGCTGGTGCTGGGGAGGAAAAAGTTTTTCCTGACACTCTTAGGGTCTCTGGCTGGGTTTGAAAATTAAACGGAGAAAGACAGATTAACAGGAGAAAAACATATAGATTTTATTGAATTTTTCCATGCACATGAGAACTTTCACAAGAGAATGAAGGTCTGAAGAAGTGACTAGAGCAGGAAGATGCTATTCCTTTTAGACAAAGAAAGAATAAATTTGTAAAGAATTGATAAGACAGAGGGGTTTGGGTTAAGGTAGTAAATGGTGAAGAAGAAACTAGGAAGATAAAGGTTAGTTTTTAACAAGTTTTGTTTGTACAGATTTCTCAGCCCCAAATTATGCATCTCTGGTGATAAGAAATGTCTTCCTTCCTCCTGATACAAGTAGGGTACCTTTAGCATGGGGGTTTTATGACCTATTTCAGAGAATAAGAGATAGTGGGTAGAGGAAGACCTAGTGACATTCCTGCTCCTACAGTTTTCTCAAACTGTGAAGCTCATGCTCTGTCCAATACACCACTGCAAAAATTTACAAAATATTTTAGGAAAGGAGATATTTAGGAGTTGAGAAATCCACAAGGCTTTATGATTTAATATTTATGAGGACCTCTGAAAATATATAAGCATAGTAGATTTTTAGTAACAATATAAAATTATATTTTACAAAAGGAATGATTTTCAAATATGTACCTAGTTTTCAAATAGTTAAAATTAGTCTGTTAAAATTTGTCTTAATCACTTTTTATATTTAATTATACTGTAAGATCAGTAATGTTTTGATATTTTAGATTATATACATATGCAATGAAAGATTAAAACCATAACATTATATTGAATGTTTTCTACTGTTTGGTGAAAATATCATTAATTTATACATACTCTATAAATCTAAAATATATATAATCAAATCATAATCCTAAATTTATAGAGGTTGAATATTTTATAGTGAGTATATGCAGTTATTTTGGTATCTGTAGTAGGGCTTCAGGGCATTGTGTAGGAAGTCAAACTTACATTAAGTGACTTCTTCTTTCTTTGTTTCTATGCTAAGTATTATGAGGTTCTAGAGAAGAGATTTTCACTTCAGCTTGTATAAAATTCATAGTTAACAAATTCTACGATATGCTTAAAATACTGAGAAGTATGATAGAGGAAAACTCTGTAATCCTCATGTATTTACTATAAGACTTTTAATATGTTAATAAAATAATAATATGGAATCTACTTTAAATCCATTTTGAAACAAAGTGAGAGCATAAATAAGTAGCCAAGTATGATGGTATTTCACACTTTAGACAAAAGTATTGATAAGAATTTGATCCTTCTTTTAGGCCTGGGTCGGCCTGAAGTAATCTTATCCACACATGAAAAAAATTCAAAGCATTTTAATGACCTGGCTAAAAATTATAGTTTGTGGTGGCAGCTCTTGGAATAAAGCTAAGCTAATTTATTCTTTAGTCACATGTTGTTCATTAGCTTCTAGTTTTTGGACTCCCCGAGATTAAGTTCTAATGAATAGTTAATCTTCATTTGATTAACAAAGAGACTAATGCCCTCTACAAAATAGAACTTTTCCTTTTAAGATACTATATTCCTGTGTTCTAGTAAATCTTTCTTCCAGTTGTTCAGACCTCATAAGGATAAATGAAGACTGCCCTATCTAATATTAATATAACTTTACAAAGAACTATGAAAATATCTTATTTATAGAAAGCCAATTATATAATTATGCATCTTATAATGTCTTTAATCAATAATGAACTCATAAGTTCACTTTAACTAGTTTTTTGTTAAATGTATAAGCAATGTAAGTACAACTGTACTACAACTATTTTCTTACCATATGATGAGCCAAACTATTGAACCATATACCTTTCACAGGCATTCTCCTAAATTTGATTAATTTATCAGTCAGGATAGGCTAGGCTATTCTCTGGTTGCAAACCATTCCTAAATCTTGGTGCTTAAACAACAAATGTCTATTTCTTGCTCCTATTAGCTCACACTTGCTCACACTACCCATCATGGGTAGGTAGTGATATGGGACATCAGGTAAAATTCTTAATCTTTTAGCAGGAAATGATATGGGGCATCTCTTGAAGAGTTCTTAATCTATTTAGTAAACCTAGTTAAGTTTTCTTCTCTCCTTTCTTTAGGAAAAAGGCCCTCTCCCTCAAATCCCCACTGGTAACTCAGATCCTCTAGCTATTATTGATAAGGGTCATCAGCCCATTGTTAGCAGAAATGGTGTTAAGCCATACAGGGCCCTTAGAGTCTGAGAGGGGAGGGAACTTTAGGCCAAAGGTTTTTTTTTACTCTTTAAGAAATATATTAACAAAGCCTGTTTCTCTTTACACACTTAATAGGCAAATCAATAATAGAAATTAATAGATATATGATTAAAATAACAAGTTTGTATTTTCTTTTCCTTATCTAGGGACTGAGGTGGCACTTCAGCAGGAAACTCAAGACCCCACTCTGAGGCAGAAAGGGAAAGAGCTCCATGGAACCCCTGTAGGCAGGGATTATGGCCATTCTCAGCAGGAAGCAGATACTAAATAAGACCTCCTGTCCCTCAACATCCACTAATAATAAGGGGGTTCATGGCTCTTAGAAAAGAGTTAGGTAGGAAAGTTAGTTAGGGGGTTTCGGGTCTGCCTGCAAAGACACCAAGGTCAAACTATCCTAGAAGGGGTCCCTCCCTAATCCACTCTCAATTAAGCAAGCCAGAAGACATTTTTAGGCTAAAAGTAACTTCTACAAAGAAACAAGCAGAGAATTAGGTACCAGTCTAAGCCTGTCACTTGCACCTACGCAACAAAGACCCCAACGACCTTCAACTCACCTGAGCCTCATTATACCATCATTATAATATGATGCATTTGCCCCAAAGTTCATTAATATCATTACAAGAGACAATTCTGGAAACAAACATGTGCAGAAAGCCAATGATGAATCACTGAGTCCTGTCAATCTTAGCTGTCAATCAAGGAAGCTCACCCCTCTAAGAAAAGTAACTATCCACAGCAAATAGGGATTAAAAACCCCAAAAGATTTGTTACCAGGCCTTTGAGCCACGCTTCTCTTGCTCAGGTATGCTTCCACGTCTGAAAATGTACTATCCCTTCTAATAAAGCTTTTCTTCTCTGCCGCATTTCGGTTTCTTGCTAAATTCTTTGTTCGAGACATCAAGAACCCGGACAACGTACCAGGAGAGGAACCCCACTCTCCAGTAACTGTAGGAGACTCTGCTCCTGGTGGAACTCATCTGATACGGCAGCCATCCCTAGAAAATGTCTGTTCTGTTGTGCTGGAGACAGAAGAGAACTGTGGTGGTTTTCTCATCAGCAATTTACGTACTCTGGCAGAGAAGTGGCTTGTCACTTCTACTCATCACTTTTTGGCTAGAACTAGTCACCCAACTGTTACCGGACTTCTACTCATCACTTTTTGGCTAGAATTAGTCACCCAACTGTTACCGGAGAGTGGGGTCCTCTCCTGGCACGTTGTCGAGGTTCTTGTTGTCTCGAACAAAAAATTGAGCAGGACACCGAAATATAGTAGAAAAGTTTTATTAGAAAGGAAAGTACACTTCCGGAAGTGGAAGGGGGACTGAGCAAGAGAAGCATGGCTCAAAGGCGTGATAATAAAGACTTCGGGGTTTTTATCCCTTTTTTTGCTGTGGGTGGTTACTTTTCTTAGAGGAGTGGGCTTCCTCGATTGACAACTAAGATTGACAGGACTCAGAGATTCATCATTTTGCTTTCTGCGCATGTTTGCTCCCAGAATTCAGTCTGTTATAATGATATTAATGAACTTCCGGGCATATGCATTATATTATAATGATGCTCAGGTTAGTTGAAGGTCATTGGGGTCTTCATCGTGCAAGTGCAAGTGACTGGTTTAGACTGGTATCTAAATCTCTGTCTACAAGTTTCTTCGTTTGAGTTAAAAAAATGCCTTCTGGCTTGCTTAATTGTGGGCGGATTAGGGCGGACCCCTTCTAAGATAGGATGACCTCAAAAACCCCCTAACTAACTTTTCTGCCTAGCTCTTTTCTAAGAGCCATGAACCCCCTTATTATTAGTATGGATGTTGAGGGACAGGAGGTCTCTTCGGTATCTGCTTCCTGCTGAGAATGGCCATAATCCCTGCCTACAGGGGTTCCATGGGGCTCTTTCCCGTTCTGCCTTAGTCAGGGTGGGGTCTTGGGTTTCCTGCTGAAGTGCCACCTTAGTCCCTAGATAAGGAAAAGAAAATACAAACTTGTTATTTAAATCATATATCTATTAATTTCTATTATTGATTTGCCTATTAAGCGAGTAAAGGGAAACAGACTTGGTTAACATATTTCTTAAAGAGTAAAGAGAAAGACCTTTGTCTAAAAGTCCCCTCCTCCTTTAGACTGTAAGGGCCCTGTATGGCTTAACACCATTTCTGCTAACAATGGGCTGAGGACCCTTATCAATAGCCAGAGGATCAGAGAGTTGCCAGGGCAATTATTAGGGTTTGAGGGAGGGAGCCTTTTTCCAAAGAAAGGAGGGAAAAAAACTTAACTAGGTTTACTAAAAAGGCTAAGAACTCTTCAAGAGATGTCTCATATCATTTCTTGCTAAAAGATTAAGAATTTTACAAGTGATGTCCAGTCTCACAACCTCACTCACCACTGGGGGCCAGGAGGCGCAGTCCTACCATTTGAATACAATAGTTTCTCTGCCTTTTTAATTTATTTTGTTTTTATATGAACAAAGAGTCCAGGTTCTTTTACAGATTATCTTAATTTGGATTTGTCTGCTAATTTCATGATTACATCTAGACAAAATATTTTTGGCAAGAATACTACTTAAGTGATGATGAGTCTAATACAGACTTTAAAAAAATATAAATTTTGATATTGCCTTCTAAAAAAATGCCATTATCTTTGAGCCAGCATGCAAATGAAATATGAAATCCCTTTTTCGATTGAATTTATCCTTTTTTATGCAAGTTTTGAATTTACTGATTTTTTTCTAGTTTATCTGTATATAGGGTAACAAAATCATATTCTTTTTAGAAAAGAAAGGGAAAACCAAGAAATAGCTGAAATTCTTACATTACTCATTGTTGTGACCGAAATAACCAGGCCCAACTCGAGTGCTCTAATCCAAGAGACAGTTTATTAGCCGGCGGCTGTCCTTGCCAAGGAGCAGCCCCGAGGCGCAGGGGCACAAAGGTTTTAAGCCCTCGATTCCATCTCCCACATCCTTAATTTACACAAAAGACTATATCTCCTCCATTCATTAACTGATAATTAAGAGGTGGGTAAGCAAGCAGAGGTACAGAAGCAGAATGCGTCATTGTAAAATATTTTGTACCTATAGGCAGTGATCCGGCCAGTAAATCCATCTAGTTAATAAATTTTTAGCAGATAACTAACTAGAAGTGAGACATGGCGGTTAGCACGTACCATGTCTTATCCTTAACCTATTGTTTCTAAAGGTGAGGTCACTACATTCCCCACTGGTTTTCTTTACAGTGACTCAATCTTCGAGTCAGAAGTTGGAATTCTTGGCCAACTCGTCGGGGCTGATGCTCCTAAGATTAAAATCTTTGCCCCGGTCATGTGAGACTATACTAAACTTCTAAGCCACTTTAGTAAGCAGGGTCCGAAAATTAATAATAATATCAGCATAATTAATGGCCCTGCTATGGCTGACAATAGCGTGGTTAGCCAGGAATTTTCATTAAACCAAGACTCATACCAGTTACTGCCCTGCCTTAATTTTTCATTATTAGACCCGACAGGACCTATGGCTATCGACGGTATCCGGACAGGCTTTTTCTGTATTGTCATTAACATTCCGGGATCATCTCCAGAAACATACAACCTTAATCCCCAAGTTTTCCCAGTCACCCAAGATGGATCTTCCCAATTTTTGACAGTAAAAACGACAGGATTGCATTTCCTTGCTGTGGCACAGGAAGACTGACTAGGTCGTGTAAGAGTCAGAAAGGGGTCTGTGTTCTTCCAAGGGGCTATGGTCTCACAACCCCAATGACCACAATAATATTGGTTAGGCTTATTGCAAGTGCTTTGATCTTCTCTAGGACACATATATAACTGCACTTGTTGGATACCCTTTTCATAATTTTTAACTCCACAGCCCCACCACGGTCCTGATCCTGCTAGCATCTGTTCTTTTGTTTGCTTATTTAATTCCTCCCCAAGTATATTACACAAATCTACATGAAATGTAGGCTGGTACATAGTCTGGTTTACTAATATGGAGATACCTGTTTCTGATTTAATCAATTCCCATTGAGCCTGTTGAGGTTGATGAGGGTTCCCGTGTACATTGGTAATAACAACTAACCCTAACACAATTATTCCCGCGAGAGCCTTATCTTGAGTGGATCCTCTGTGGGTGTTGCTTTCCATTTCTCTTTTTCTGGGGGAGGATGAGCTGCCTTAAGGCGAGTATGGTGAATCCAATGTCTTTTTCCTGCAACTTTGACAGCCATTGGTGTGGTCAGGATTACTGGAAACGGACCATCCCACCGGGGCTCTAGGCTAGCAGGCTGAATCTTCTTTATCCACTCCCAATCACTTGGATGATGTGGGTGAGGCTGTGATGTCCCCGGAGTCGGTCTAGTAGCTTTAATCAAGCCCTTGACTTGATTTTGGGTTTGTTGCAAGGCCTGTAGAGACTTAAGGAGACTTGTGTTATTACTTATTGTAACCTTTTCAATTCCAATTTTAGGGAGTAAAGGGGGAGGTCTCCCGAACATTATTTCATAAGGGGAAATTCCCATAATATATGGAGTACACCGGGCCCATAACAAAGCAAAAGGAAGAAGGCTCACTCAATTCTCCCCAGTTTCCAGCTTAAATTTAGTTAAAGTTTCCTTAAGTGTTCTATTCATCCTTTCTACTCGTCCTGAACTCTGAGGTCTGTAAATACAATGTAATTTCCAATTAATCCCTAATACCTTAGCTAACATTTGACTTGTTTGGGCAATGAATGCCGGGCCATTGTCGGACCCCAGTGATAAGGGCAAACCGAATCGAGGTACTATTTCTGTGAGTAATTTCTTAGCTACTACTTGTGCAGTCTCCTTTCTAGTGGGGAAGGCCTCGGTCCATCCAGAGTAGGTGTCGATGAAACCAGAAGATACTTAAACCCGAAAGTGCTAGGGGCAATTTCTGTAAAGTCTACCTCCCAATGTTCTCCAGGAGCTTGTCCTTTCTGTCGCACGCCACTGCCTCCTGTTGCAGTGGAGCAAGAGTTGACTTGTGCACATATTGGGCATCGCGCACTTACATCCCGAGCCTTTGAGGTTAGTCCAGGAATATAATAGTCTCTTTTTAGCAGTTCAATTAACTTAGTTCCTCCAAGATGGGTAGCGTTATGCATTTGATTGATTAAATGGCTGCCAAGAGCGGCAGGGAGGAGTGGCCTTCCATCTGGAATCCAAAGCCACCCATTTTCAAACTTCCCGTGCAGTTGCTTCCCCAACTCTATATCTTGGGGGCTATAGTTTGGAGCCTGTACCAAGGGGGGCACAAGAAGGGGACCAATTATGACTGGTTTTCTGGCTACTTCCTTTGCTGTTTTATCTGCCAAGCGGTTTCCTTTTTCTACCGCTCCTTTCCCTTTTTGATGGCCGGGGCAATGGATAATAGCCACTTTCTTAGGTAGCCAGATAGCCTCCAAAAGAGCCAAAATCTGCTCCTTGTTTTAATTTCCTTTCCCTCTGATGTTAATAGTCCTCTTTCCCTGTACAGGGCTCCATGTACATGTGCCGTTGCAAAGGCATATCGGCTATCAGTGTAGATGTTAACAGTTTTCCCTCGAGCCCATTTAAGAGCTTCAGTTAATGCAATGAGCTCGGCCTTCTGGGCTGAAGTCCCTTGTCCGAGAGCCTGAGCCCAAACCAGTGTCATCGGCAACTACCGCTGCTCCCGCATACCTGACGCCTTCTGTGACATAACTGCTTCCGTCCGTGTACAGGGTGGCGTCTGGGTTGAGCCAAGGCTCATCTCGTAAGTCAGGTCTTACCCCAGTGATGCTTTCAAGCAGGTCACTGCAATCATGTACAGGTTCCTGGGGATCATCATCTGGGAGCAAGGTTGCTGGATTCAATATTGTCGGTTTAGCAAATTGAACCTGTGGAGGGTTTAATAAGAGTACCTGGTATTGGGTGATTCGAGCGTTCGATATCCATCGCTCGGGTGGTCCCTTCAGGAGCCACTCCACAAAGTGAGGTCCGATAACAGTCACAGGCTGCCCAAGCGTCAATTTGTGGGCTTCTTTCACTAGAACTGCCGTGGCTGCAACGGCCCTCAGACAATTAGGCCACCCTGCAGCCAGGCAATCTAACCTTTTAGATAAGTATGCAACTGGTCTTTTCCACGGTTCCAGCATCTGAGTCAATACCCCTTTAGCAACTCCCCTTGTCTCTTCTACAAATAACTGAAATGGTTTCTCTAAGTTTGGTAAGTTATCTTCCAGAAGAATTGGGGTGCTTGTATTTTTCTTGTCACCTTTTGGTTGCTTGGGACACTCATTCTTCCAGTGCCCTTTCTGTTTGCAATATGCACATTGGTCTTTTTCAAGGCCAACCTGTTTACTTCCTGGTCCAGGTGGCCCGACAAATCCTGATCTTCCTCCTCGGCCCCTTCCTCTTCCTCTGCCTGGCATAGGTCCCTTCCCCACAAACATTATTTTCTGCACATCTTCTCTATTGTTGAAAACTCTCTGGGCTATTTCTAGCAATTTGGATAAATTCTCTCCCTCAAAACCTTCTAGCTTCTGTAACTTTCTCCTAATATCTGGGGCCGACTGGCTCACAAAGGCCAAATTAATGGCTCTTCTATTGTTGGGGTCCTCCGGGTCAATAGGTGTATACAAGCGGTAAGATTCTAATAGTCTCTCTAAAAATGCTGCAGGTGACTCATCCTTGGTCTGAATTACTTCGCTTACCTTGGACAGATTTATTGGTCTACGTGCAGCAGCCCGGAGTCCCTGTAGCAGGAACTGGCGATACCTTAGGAGAGCCTCCTTACCTTGATCCGTATTGGGATCCCACTGGGGATGCTGAGTAGGAAACACAGCCTGTATCCTGGTTAAGTCTGCTGTTGGCAGCCCATTCAGGTCCGTGACTCCTCTGGCTGCCTCCCGCAAAATCCTTTCTTTTTCCTCAGTGGTGAATAAAACCTGCAAAAGCTGCTGACAATCATCCCAAGTGGGCTGATGGGTAAAAAAAATAGACTCTAGGAGGGAGGTTAATCCTTGGGGTTTTTCTGAAAAGGATGGCGTTTGCAATTTCCAATTATATAAATCACTAGTACTGAATGGCGAGTAGATGACAGTAGGCTCACCTCCACCTCCTGGAATCACCTTCAATGGGGCTTGAACAGATACTGGCTCTTTCAGGGAGGTTGAATCAGGGGAAGGTGGCCTACGACCCCTAGACCGGGTTACAGGAGGTTCTGGTCTTTCCGGAGGAGGACGTCCACTCCCATCACCATGATAGGGTGGTGGATACCAGTCATCCTCCGACGGAGGGCCCTGCAACACTGGTGGGGACTTCTTAAGACCTTGGGGTATGGCTGCCATTACAGTAACGGGGGCGCGACTACAATTCTGTAAGTACTTAGGGGCATCAGAAACAACGTCAATCCATACATCAATATAAGGAATTTGGTCAGGATGCCCCGGGTTCCCATAAACAACACCCCGAACCCGAAATGCAGTCTGTAAATTAAATGATCCCTTGGAGGGCCATCCTATTCCGAAGGTCAGCCAATTTAGTTGACAAAACCGCTGCAAATCAAAAGGGGTTACTAAAGCACCATAAGCCTTTGCCCTGTGACGGAAATCTTTAAAGTGATTAAGCATGCATTGAAGCGGTGTTAGCTTACCCTGTGATTGTCCCATAGTTCCACAGTAAAGCACACGAAGCAACACAAGAAAAACAGACACAGACTAACGAACCAAAAAACAAGACTGAGAAAACTGTCGTCACAGTCTCAGTTGACCGCCGACTTACTTGTCACGTCCGACGTCCGCACGGTCCTGGGGCCCCTACCAAAAACTGCCTCAGCACTCCCAAGATCACGCTCCACAAAGCGAGAAACCACGGGCGGTGGGCTAGGGCAAGTGCCCTAGAGGCCTCCCCAACCGCAAATGGTCCAACGCCCTGGTGCACTGATCAATTTTCCCACAACGAGAAGATCTCGCTGGGGCCTCCAAATGTTGTGACCGAAATAACCAGGCCCAACTCGAGTGCTCTAATCCAAGAGACAGTTTATTAGCCAGCGGCTGTCCTTGCCAAGGAGCAACCCCGAGGCGCAGGGGCACAAAGGTTTTAAGCCCTCGATTCCATCCCCCACATCCTTAATTTTTACACAAAAGACTATATCTCCTCCATTCATTAACTGATAACTAAGAGGTGGGTAAGCAAGCAGGGGTACAGAAGCAGAATGCGTCATTGTTAAAATATTTTGTACCTATAGGCAGTGATCCGGCCAGTAAATCCATCTAGTTAATAAATTTTTAGCAGATAACTAACTAGAAGTGAGACATGGCGGTTAGCACGTACCATGTCTTATCCTTAACCTATTGTTTCTAAAGGTGAGGTCACTACACTCATCTCCTATATTACACTTACTTTGAGGCTTAATATTAATTTTTTTCTGCCTAAATCCCATTATATCTATTTTCCTGACATAAATCCACTAATATAAGTTGTTGAAAATAAACATATAAACTACTTCAAATTTTATCTCAGCCATCTAGAAAATAATTCTAAATTTTGGAAAAAATTTAGCGTTTTCTTTAGCTTCTTTATAGAAGGTTCAAATCTATCATCACATTTGTCCCACATGTGACTCTCAGAAAATTCTAATGGAATTTTACCTTGCACAGTTGTTGAAACAGAACAGTTTCTACCTCTCCCATTCCTCTTGCCATCACCCTCCCTCTCCTTTTTTCCTTCCCATTTTAATGTAGGGCAGAGGCAAGAGAATTAAAATGTTAATCAAGCCACATTCAGAGAATGCAATATGTTGATCAGCCCTGCAGCCAGGCCAGGAGAAGGACTCTTGCAGAACAAAGGAATATTTCTGCTGGGATTGCTCACAACCCATTCCCCACACCTGTGAAAGGGAAACAGGAACCAAGAGTCATTCCTAATGGCTAAAACCATGGGGAACCTAAGAATTAAAGGCTGGGAACTGCCAGGAGGCCTTTCACTCTACATAGTCTTACCTTTTCACGCTACATACCCTTCCTCTTTCTCACTATATGTCCATATCAAAGGAAATGGGAACTAAAGAATGATAAATAAACTGAATTCCCTGAACATTCAGGGTCCCTCTCAATGCTTTTACTCTTATCTTTCACTGTCCCTCTCAGTGTCTTCTCTCTCTCTCTGTCCCTTGTACTGTCTGTCCCTCTCACTATCTGTGGAGTGTTACCTCTTTTCTAACAAACTTTTCTTTTGACTCTAATTTTGGTGTGTATGTTGAATTTTTTCTACACTCTCCTCCAAAGGACTCTCTTCTTTAGGTGCAGGGCTTAGTCTCTCCATCACTTGAGGAAATTTGCCCTGTCCTGCATCAATCTGATCTCTTTTCCACTCACTCCTAAATTAGCCACTGGTGGTTGGGTGACTAATGACTGATCCGAAGGCCAGAGCCTCTCTCCTGATCCCAAGGAAGCTTTCTGGAAAAAAAAAAAAAAAAAAAATCCTCCAATAATTGTAATTTCAAAGGAAACCCTTTTTATTTTTTTAGGCATTCTCTCTTTATCTTTCACTTCCTCTTCACTTTAAATATTTTCTTTTTCTCCAGATTTTGAACTGTAGTTTCTTTGACTTCCATCAGGTGTTTTTACATTAATTCAATGTATGTTAAGTTTCTATGGATAAAGGAATTGAACTAATAGTCAAATGTTAAGTGATGCAGGGGTTTCATAATTTCATTTAACTTGAGTTGCCAACAAATGAGCTTTTAAACGTGTATATTACTGTTTGGCCAGGGGCAGGAAATGGGTTTTCAGCTTACATTCTCTCGGTCTAGCCCTCCTTGTTTCTCCCCTCCCTCCCTTCCTTCCTTCCTTTCCTCTTCCTTTCCAGCATTAACAGGAACGGTAGCAGAAGAAAACATCTCTAGCAGATCTCTTTTGTTTCTAAACACTACTAGCAGCAGTATTAGTCATCCCTCCCCCAGCTGCCCACCGTGCTATTTAAATATTCCTCTTTGGGTATATTTTTCCCTACGTTTCCTTTTCTGCTCCATAGTCATGACTGTGGAGGAAATACTCTAGGCAACGCCTCCCACACATGACCACATAAATATTTATGAGTTTTTTTATTTGAATATCCTTGTTCTATACAACCTGTACAGTTTTTATTTCTGACATCCTTGTTTATTATTTCAAGTGAAAGATCAGCATGATAATTAAAAGAGGATTATATCTTTGCCCCTGTTTGAGGGGTAGAAAACTTAAACCATCACAGGCCAATGAAAATGTGTGCTTCCTTTTCAAACGTTTAAGAGAAGTATTTTTGGCAGTCTCCTTTGTTTAACTTGCTCCGTAACTCATATTTGACTGGAAATTATTTAAAGCTACCTTAAATCAGTTGACAGGCTATGTTTTCCCTTTCAATTAGTTCAATAAATATTTTCTTGAGTGTTTTCTAAGTATCAGGTGCTGAATCAGACCCTGGGGATGAATGTGAAATGGGCCCAACTATCAAGCACTTCATAATGTGGCTTAAATTAAGCTAAAAACAGTTTTACAATAAATAATAGATCTTTATAAAAGCACATTGTGTGCTGGAGTCTAAAAGCTTGCTGGGTGTGTGCGTTTGGGTAAATGGGTAAATCTCTCTGGACCTCATTTCCTCTCCGTAAAGTGGAATTGTTAAACTAAATGATATTTTGCATTGTCTAACACTATAAAGTAATTTTATCAGAGGATGTGCTGGTCCTGGGCCTGAATGCCCTCCGATCTGTTCTCTGCTTCTCTCCTGCTCTTCTCTGTATGTCAAAGGTGCAGAAGATCTCTTATAGGTTGACTTTTCCAGGCTCCAGTGTTAGCTGACTTCCTGCAGGATTAAGTAAGTCAATGGTGGGAGATTGGAGGGCAAGGTGAGGAGCCAGTTTGGGGCAAGGGGCAAATTAAGACACCCCCTCCTTCTCTTAGTTTAGGATGGCTTCTCTAGTGCTTTTTCATCTCCTCTGTGACTCCAGCCTCCATTGCAGCCAGACCCACCCCAGTTTCCAGTTTCCACAGGGTCATCCTGGCCTCTCCGTTTCAGTCATTGCTTGTTTTCCCATTGTCCCTCTAGCTTAAGGATGATAAAGACTTCCCGTTATTGCCAATGTCCGGGGTTGTTTCACAGTCCTTTGTTTAACTCTCAGCTTTTCCATTCTTCTTAGACTCACCTGGGCTTTCCATTCCTTCCACCGTGAACACTGGAGATAGTTTCTATTCGCCTGGTTAGAGATGACTAATCCACAGTGTTTACTTCCTCTTACTCTGGAGCTATAAAAGTGCTTTAAATAATTGAGGAAGAAAATAATAACCTTGGATACATTCACTGAGGTGACCCAAACTGATTTCTACAATGAACATTGGCATTAAAAGAAATGTTTGTTTTATGTGCTTTTCAAATATTGAAGGAAATACAGGATCCACTTTTTTATATTGAAGCTGACAAATTGAACTCCTTGAAAGTTAAGGCCCACATAAATCTAGGTGGGGGAAATTTTCAATGAAGAACGGTATTAGTCTGTGTGCTTCTTGGTTCTTAGAACATTTAGCTTTATTATAGCCTCTATATCTATCAGATATGTCACATTTCCACCAGGAGTATTAATTAAAAATAAAATTATAGGGATAAATGTATTTAGTAACCTAAAGTTTTTGTAAAAGAAAGATGTAAAAAACTCTTTTTTAAAAACTTGGCTTAGGCATTGTGCTTTTCTTACATTTCTTTTGTCTCTTGCATTTCGGTTGCTAAGGTACTTTTTTCATTTCTAGCAGTTCATGAAGAGAGTACAAGAATACAGATAGAGGTGATTTTACTTTAAAATAGCATGTAGTATACTTCTGTGGAGATCTTTTACTTAATTTGTTCACTAAGGAAAAAGGTGGAATGAAAATGCACCCTATTTCCTTCACCTTCCCCATTTTGGTTATAGATGTAAGAGGGGAAGAAATTCATGGTGATTGGTGGCAAGGAAAATAATGGAACCATTGCTGATAAATTGAGAGTTCCAGAGGAAAAGAATATAGATACCCATCAAGAATGTCAGTATATTTGTTTCTGGTGGCAGGTGGTTTAAAACACACACTTGGTGGCTTAAAACAACACAAATTTATTCATTCATAATTCTGGGCCCCAAAGTCTGAAATCAATATCCCTGGACTGAAATCAAGGTATAAACAGTGTTGTACTTCCTCTGGAAGCTCGAGGGGAGAATCTGTTCCTTGCCTTTTCTAGTTCTGCTGGCCTTCAGCATTCTTTGGCTTGAGGCCATGTCATTTCAATCTCTGCCTCTATAGTCACATTGCCTTCTCTTCTGTGGTGAAACTTCCTTCTGCCTCCCTTACAAGAACATTTGTGATGGCTTTATGACCCACCTGGATAATCCAGGACAATTTCCTCATCTCAAAATACTTTATCACATCTGCATAGTCCCTTTTTGATATAAATTAACATTCATAGATTCTGGGAATTAGGATGGGGACACATTTGGAGGCCCTTATTCAGCCTACTATAGTCAGGTAAAGTGTGTAGAGAGGCTGGTGTGGGTTTTATTTGCATGTGATCTTATGAGACAGAGACAACTCAGGACTAACTAGTGTCTTCAGGTCTAAGATCTTTTAAGGATTGGAGAATATTAATTACTTCTTAATATCCCGGGCTGCACTCTGGGTATGGGAAGAATATACCCTATGAGATGAATGAATAAAAATGCTACCTTATTAAAACTTATAGACTCAATTTTAATATTTGTTCTATAGATGTTGTAGAAAAGTGTATATTTTCTGTGTGAAGTTTAATCATGTCTATTAATATTTTATAATTCTTATAATTCTTCTTGAAATTCTCGTTCATCTTCTTGATCTCTCTGTTGAAGAACTTATGTTAAATTGTGAGTGAATATTTCCTTTCTTTCCTAAAAGTTTATATTTTATATATTTCTGCACTATATGGATTGTCCACAATTGTTTTATTTTCATTGTGCCTTGTAAAGTTATATAAACTTTGTAACTTTGTAAAGTTATTATTATAGATATATAATAACCATTTTATCCCTTTTTTTTTTTTTTGCCTTGATACATGATACTTTGATTCTGATATTTCTACCTCTTTGATCCTCTAACTTTTTAATATATCTTTTGACTGGGGAAACTTTCTGGGCCCCTTTATTTCCAACATTTGTCAATTTGTTTATGTGTATGCTTCTTGTAATTAGCAATGACTTTGATTTTACCTTTTGATGGCGCAATTACGTTTACTGTGACAAGTGGTGTATGGTCACATTTTGCCATTTTATTTTATAATTTATGGTTTATGCTTATCATTTTTTTCTCCCCTGTGCATTATGTCGTTGAAGATTTTCTTTTCCTTATTAGTTATTTTTTTCTGAAAGTATATATAGAATGTACATTTTTGTTCCATTTTTGTTCCATAGTGTTTAACACATGAATAGTTATATATATTATATTATATATATATTTTATATATTCTATACATATATAATTTATATATACACAGATTATTATACATATATGCAATTTTAAATCAATGACAAGATTATAAGATCACTATAAATTCTCTTGTTTATACATTATATGTTATATATGAGATTCATAACACTCTTACTTTCCCTTTTTTACTTCCCTCCCAACATGTATTATTTTATTTATATCAAATTCTTTGATATTAAGAATTTTTTATGTTGTGTATTCTCTTTCCCAAGAAACATTTTAATAGATTAATTATGTAACATAGCTGTGTTAAAAACCACTGATTAGATATTCACACTAATTTTAAGGGGCATATTATATATTACCAATTTTTAAATACTATGTCACCTCTTGAGATTTTTATAATTTTTATTTATTTTTTAGTCAGCTGTCATATTTTTTAAAGTATTTTTTTAAAGGTACCGAGTACCTTTTTCTTTTTCCAAGAAAGGTCAATGTATTCTTCAGTTTCTGATTTCTTCTCACTTTAGTAGAAGTTTGACTAGCTTCAGATTTTATTTACTATAAGTCCTTTTTCGGCAAAATCCAATAGAACAGTCTTACTCAAATAATAATTCTTGGGTCATCTGCCTCAGATTCTATGAGATAAGGTCCAGAAATATGCATTTTAAACAATGTCTCAAAATAATCTCAAATTTTAAAAGATGTTTATGTAGAAATTACTCTAGTCGCTACTCAAATTTAGTATTATAAAAAGAAAGTACAATGTCAACTTGAATTAATTTTCTTTTGTATATTACTTGTAGTTTCTACCTGTAAGACTTTTTCTTATCCTTGGAAACCATACATTTCAAAAATATCTGTAGCTGTGGATTATATTACATTAATTTTTCCTGATTGGCCCTTTTAAAATAGAAACTCAAGTATTTTTTCAGCTGAGCATAGGTTTCTTCTATTTCTTCTTGATTAGTACTTTCTTTAACCTCTTCCTTCTCTATATTTGCATTGGATTTCTCTCATTTAGTGAGCACAGCTTTTTTTTTTTTTTAACTTTATGTTGAAATAATTATAGATCCATAGTATATTGCAAAAATTGTACAGAGAAATCTTCTGTATGCTTTATCCATATTCCTGTAATGGTTATATCTTAAATAAGTATGTTACAGTATCCAATTAGGAATTTGGTACAGTGTGTGTGTATAACTCTATGCCATTTTATCATGTGCATAGATTTTTGTAGTCACCACCACTCTCAGGATATAAAACTATTTCATCTACACAAAGATTCCCCTCCCTTTACACTCACACCTCTTATCCCTTTACCAACCCTAGCTTCTGGTAACCACCAATTTGTTTGCAATTGCTATAACTTTATAATTTGATACTGTTATATAAGTAGAATCAAATAGTATGTGACTTTTGAGATTGGCTTATTCATTCATTATATTGCCCTGAGATCCATTTAAGTTGTACAGGTATCAATAGTTCATTCCTTTTTATTGCTGAGTACTATTCCAAAGTTTGGATGTACCGCAGTTTGTTTAACAAGTCTCTTAACTTTTTTATTATCTTCATCTATAGTTTCTTTTCCTTTTAGTTCTGTAAGAATTTCTCAAATAGATTTTATAAATTACCCCTCCCACTTTTTAAAAAAGATTCAACTTACTGTTTTGTTTCTATCGACTTCCTAAATTTGATACACGTATTTTTGCCCTTATGAAGCTAATCTTAATGATTTCAGAGTTTTCTCCTTACATAGATTTAGTGACTATCAAATCATTGTTATTAATATTAATATATTACTGATAATATAAATTATATTTTTAAAAGTGTTTTTATGTTTTATTGAGGCAATATAGTGCAGTGGCTTAAAAGCACAGGTCTGGACTCAGACTGCTCTGTACAATTTTAAACTGCCTTGTTAAAGTTGGAGCACCTTTTGATCAGAGCTGGCTGTGATCATATTTGCTGCTAAGGTGGATTAATGAGACCGAGATTCACTAGATGAAAGACAGATGGCTAGTCAGTGAGGTGAGTAAATATAAACACCAGGTGGGTAAGTGATTACCAGCTAGGTTATTTAGGACTCTGTTGCTTGTCTTTCGTCATCTAAAGGTTTAGTAAACCAGGCTTCAATCTGTACCACTTGGAGTTA
Source organism: Pteropus medius (assembly GCF_902729225.1). NCBI lineage: Eukaryota > Metazoa > Chordata > Mammalia > Chiroptera > Pteropodidae > Pteropus > Pteropus medius. The sequence goes on from NW_024354875.1 coordinate 27,138,684, forward strand.
ACTTGTGTCATTTACTACTGGAGTGACTGTATTTAAAATAAGAAGTAGGATATATGCAGTATAAATAGGGGTGTTTATGAGGATGAATATTTTGTATTATCATGAATTGCATTGGGAAAGAAAGATGTGCACTTGTCCTAGATTGAGTGATATGGTACCAGAGTCATTTTTCCCCTTGTTTTTATTGTGATAAAATAAACATAACATAAAATTTATCATCTTAGCCATTTTTAAGTTTACAGTAAGTGGTATTAAGTACATTTATTGTTCTACGACCATCACCACCATCCAGAGCTCTTTTCATCTTGCAAAATTGAAACTCTATACTCTTTAAAAAATAACTCCTAGTCATTCCTCCCTCCAGCCCTTAGCAACCACCTCTTTATTCTGTTTCTACAAGGACCACTCTAGGCAACTCATATATGTGGAATCATGCAATATTTGTCTTTTCATGTCTTCAAGGTGCATCTTTGTTGTAGCATGTGTCAGAATTTCCTTACTTTTTAAGGCTGAATAATATTCTCCTGTATGTATGTACCAAATTTTGTTTATCCATTCATCCATTTATGGATACTTAGGTTGCTTCCATCTTTTACACATTGTGAATAATGCGATGACAGAGTCATTTCTAGATGTGAGTTTAGAGCACTTTTTTTTCTGACTGAGATGTGCTAAAGGTAAATTAATCATCACATGGAAGCATAAATCACGAATGAGCCGGAACCTGAAGGTCCAGTCTGAAATTGCGGAATGTAGGCATTCATGGAGTTAAATAATAACACATATTAATTAGAGTGTCACCTACCAAGAAGATGATCTTACAGTGTAGGAGTATCAGTCACTTAGCTATAAAATGTATGATCATCATGACCTGCAAGATTAAGACTTTGGTAGGGTCTTCCGCAGACTTTCAGGATTCCTGAAACTACTCCTTTGTGCAGAGTTTCCTTTAATTATAAATATCCTGAACATGAAGTTACTCAAGTCTCAAGTGAACAATTGCAGGTCTAGAAAAAGTCTATTGGGAATGAGGAAAGAGATTCATGGATCAAGCAAAGACTTCCAAAATGGAACACACAATGAGGGAATGCAGTGACTATAAGGGGAAATGACAATGACAATTATAGCTTGTACGTAGGAGGACTATTGATACTAATTTGAGTGGGTTTAAGATTACATCAAGACTGGGCTACACTAAAGTTCTTAGGTAAGGTCAGCCATGAAACCTTTGCTTCTGAGTTTCAAGATTGTTGATGACACAAAACCAAAGCAAGAATAGATCCATGGTTGACTTTGTTTAATCTTTTTTTCCCTCACTTTAATCCTGTTTAAAGCCTGGTTTTCCCTTCAAGTTATACCATTAAGAGTAAGCAGGGATCTTAGTTATTAGGTTTACATTCTCATATATTTCTGCTTAAACATAGTGTTAGTTCAGCATTTTTTGAATGAGTTTAGAAAGAAGTGAGCAGAGTCTGCATCTACTCTGGACAATGAAAAGATAGTCTTCCTACAATGTTTTAAGCATTTGCCTTGACCCCAAAGAAAGTTGCTGTCGATATCCTAAATGAGCAAAGAGATGCATTGATAATTGTGTTATGAAATATCCCTTATATTTTAGAAGACTATATAGGCTGATTTTCTTCAGCAGTTCTATGAGTGGATTCTGTGTCACTGTGGAGAATTGAAGGTTTAATTTTCGTTAATTATACACTAAGAGATAGAGACTTTACAGAGAGTTTCAGTTTCCCCTTACCTCCTACAAAATACAATGTCTTGTCATACTTGGAGATTTCATGCACTGCTCCTGCCTTTTGTGTGAACATAGGAGTTACCAATAATCCTAGAATCAGATCAGCGGCTCTGTACATTCCATTTTGGGGGCAGATGACAGAGAACATCCACTTTCTGCAGCTGAGTTTCTGACAGTAAGACCAGTGACTCTTCTAAAATGGGGAAGGAGATCTGATCTCTCTTCTTACTTTTATTAGAGTATATGTTGTGGGCTAGTGGTGATACTTAATTATGATTATCTTACCTCATTTGGGATATGTCAAGGGTGATACTCATGAGGACTCTGAGAAGCACATTTTTCTATTTAATACAAACCCCAGAAGGCAAGCAATCATAATGTCTCAACTAAGAAGGGCTTTTCACAGGAAAGTTGTCAAATTAACATGATTTTCTTCCTTGTGGTGATATGGACGGTGTGTCTTCTGTGAAGACATCCAGATGGTTGCAATAACTTGCTTAAGAAAATATGCCCATTAATACTACTCACTGGTTGATTTCGTGTGCACCTGTGAGAAGGACAGATTGCACATGGTGCTGTTGGATGAGCTTAGACCATAAAGATATTGCTGAGAGATCATTATAATACTAGCATTAAAAACTCCCTACAGGGGGTGGCTCCATAATGTAGTGGTTAACATATCTGCTTTACATGCAGAAAGTCCTGGGTTCGTGCCCCAGGTGGAGCCACAGACCATACCCCGGGTGCACCAAGGCCCCGGGTGCACCAAGGCCCTGGGTGTGCCAGGGGTGCCAGGCCCTGGGTGCACACCCCGAATGTGTGGGAGGAGACGCCCCACCTTCAAAAATCCAGTTCTTAAGGGGAAAACATGGCAACATCCATGGGGGGGGAATTAAAGAGGGGGGAAAATTACCTACAAAAATTACCAAGTGAATAATTTATGTAGGAATAAACAAAGTTAAATATAATTTGAAAATTAGATTTTGCAGCTTGTTACTATGACATGCATGTTACTAATGAATAGGACTTTAGATCTGTGGAATGAAGCAGATAGCTTCCTAGTTTACTAAGAGATGTCTAAACTGTTTGAACAACCTTAAAAACTTCCTCTCTACTTATAATCCATGCCCCAGTTTCTGGATAAAAGCTCAGAGTCCAGCCTTTTACTTTGAGGACTTTCTTGTTCTGGAATGGTATAATAGCTTACTATCTATCACATTATAACTAACTTTGTTTATCTGCCAAGCTCCTTCAGATCGAGTTCTCTGTCTCAGACCATATACGCAGTTCTGAAAGCTCAAATAGGATGGGCACCTTCTTCACTATAGATAGCTCTATATGGAACCCCGGGCTTCTGCTGAAGTAAGGTTTAAGACAGGAGAAACGGGACAGCGAGTTTGCCACGCAGAGGGAGGATGATATGTTCAGTTTGCAGCTGGAAAGGTTTAGATGTCCTGTAGGCAACTGAAGGTATTGGAATGTAGGCTTGGGTGAGAGCTAAGGCTTGGGAAATCAATTGGCTAGTCATTAGTATACAGTGATAATTGCTCTGGAGGGCAGAATCAATAGGCCAATGGAAAGTAAGTGGAGAGATATCTGAACCAAGGACTGAGACTTCTAGCAAGAAGAGAAAGAGAGGTTAATGAAGGAGAAGATGTAGAAGCCACGCAGAGAGGCAGGAGAAGCCTATCACAGTCCTACCACAGTTGGCTTTTACGGGACACATGGCTTCAAATTTGGATTTTTGACATGATATCCAAGTGACATTATGCCACTTGATTTTGTGAATATGTATTAACTTTTAATTTAATAATGGTACATATTTAAAACATACCAAATATTTGGATTCTTAAGAAAGTGACTTGCATTCCTACTAACTGATAATTATCTTGGGAGAAAAATGAGGAGACTGGGAATGGGCAACCAAGTGATCAGAAATGTCAGATGTCAAAGAGGGGTCAAAAGAGAATAAGAACTGAGAAAAAAAGTCTTGATATTCACCAAGGAGACCACTACAGTTCAAGAGGTTTGAGTATTGTAAAAGGGGGTCAAGGAATTAACATATGGTAAAAAAAAAAAAAAAAAATGGCACTAGTTTCAAAAATCTTTTAGAAGAGAGTCAGGCAATTAGACCCCACATGTGTGTGTGCTGCTCGTTTTATAACTGTTGTATATGTGTGCAGGCCACTTTCCCTTAGTTTGCTCATTTTTGCCTCTTATGTCCCACCTCTTCCAATACTTCTTATTTTCTAGGGAAATGGAATTCTTGTTGAAAGGCAGGCCTGTCCTCTAGTCACAGTGTCCAAGCAGATCCCTTGCTCCTTCAAGGGCAAGTTGGGGCCATTTAAAGAGTCTGAACCGAGTTGCCATTCAATACAGTTACATGTTATGACCTCTCAACCACCACGTTACCGACCTTTTCCAGTCAGCATTCTCAGAGCACCTGAATCAGAAACTCAGGCATTGACCTGGTTCTGTGGTGCCTCCAGGAGACATTGTTTATGACATCCCTGCCAAAGTCCAAAGGAGCATTTGCCTTATACATTTAGTTCTGTGGTCCACTGCAGAGCATTTCTTGAGGGTAGTTGGTGAGGAAGCTGCTCCAACCTTCTCAAGTTTCTTCTCCTCTGCCTTTGTGCTCAAGCACCTGTATAATCCTTGCAGGGCTTACAAAAGGAGCAGGCAGAGGCAGTGTCCATTCCTGGTGTCAACAGAGTACACTAGTGTTCCCAGGCTTGACTGGAGCCATTCTTGCCTTCCTGAGTTTTTAAAATACCTGTGGCCTCTGAACCAGTGTGCTGAGCTGTGGCGATACAGTGGATCCTTTAAGAACAAAGGTTTGAATTGTGAGGTACACTTTTATGTGTTTTTTTTCCCCCAATAAACATGTACAGTATTGTTTTTTCTTCCTTATGATTATCTTAATGACATTTTCTTTTCTCTAGCTCACTTTATTGTAAGAATACAGTTTATAATACATATAACATACAAAATATGTCTTTATCGACTATTTATGTTATTGGTAAGGCTTCCAGTCAACAATAGGCTCTTAGTAGTTAAGTTTTGAGAGAGTCAAAGTTATACAAGGATTTTTGACTATGTGGGAGGAGGTCAGTGCCTTAACCGTGTGTTGTTCAAGGATCAATTTATTTGTATTTTCAAAGTGAATAATTATTTTTTCTCTGCTTAAATAAGTGTGATTGTTTTAGCGCCTATCACATATCCATCTGCCCATTTATCATTCAATACCTATTCATTTATTCATTTGTTCAAACATTTATGAGGCACTCCCAATGTGCCATGCCCATCCTGGGGGCCACAAACGTCTAAATATATTTTAGGAAACCAGGACTGAACAAATGTAGACTCAAGTATTATTGGAACTCAGAGCAGAAAAAGAACACATCTGGTTAGGAGTGAGACGAGGTAGGGTCCGATAAATTTTTTATTGAAAAGTTAGTCTGAATGACTTTGTTTTCTGTAGCGGGTAAGGATCGTTCTAGAGATCAAGGTTATCAGATTTTAAGTCAAATTTTGAACTCTTTTAAGGAAAAAATCTGCATTTATGCTGAGTCATGGTGGTAATTAGAGCACTAGGCCCCATTTTGAAATACTTTAATCTGGCTGATTCAGAATTTCATTTGTTGAAAGATTCATTTGCATTAGTGAGTGTTCTCTGGTCCTTTTAATTGCAAATCCATTTAAAACCCAAATAACTGCTCTCTTCCGAGGCCTCGATCATTATTAACAGGAAAACAATGCTAAATTTTCATCATTTTGCATATTGGCCACTAGAGGGCAGCATTTTACTTCTTTTAAGATTTAATGTCCGTCACCAAATGCTGAGTTGTGTTTGGAGGGCTTTGTGATGTGGAAATCTTCAGATATTTGCAGTGAAACTCACCATTTCCTCATTGATCTTTGAAGAAAAGAAATGATTTTATGTCAGTCTTACTAATATTCCTTAGTCAGAGAACAAAATAATTTGCCCAAGCTGTTAGTCTTCATGGTTGAGAAATTATCAGGACATTTAAAATTTAAATTCATAATTACAGAGTCCCTAGTGAAGGTTTGCTTTTTAATTACATTTTTAATTGCATTTTCGATGCACTTTTTTTCTGGTCTATAATTTCATCTTCCTTCTCTGGTCTGTATTTCACTCACTTTCAAACATGCTTCATACACGAATGTGTGTGTAACAAAAAAACGTTTTGGCAATGACACTGAGGCAGGCTCCATCTCCCTTTCACCATGACTGGCCTGTGGACTCCACTTATTCCAGCTTCTTCCTCTGTCATTCTTACTGCATTCGTCTACTTTTCGTTACCATTTATTTTTGTAGCTCTTCATTTATTGTATTTTTATATGTGTTTGCCTTGTATGTTTTATCTCCTCAATTAGATTGTAAGCTCCTTGAGGACCTAGACTATGTTTTATATTTCTTTTTCATACCCTACCGTGTTCAAGTTAGGGCATAGAAGAGATGCTCAACATGAACTTCCTGAATTAAGAGAAGCGGGAGATGATATTAACAAGGCAAGCACAAAGTTAGACGGTAAACGAAGGGTATCTCTGGGACCCTATAATTGCTTATGTAGATCTCCAAAATCCATTCTTAGGGTTTGTTCTTAACACTGTATTGGTATTCCAATGTTCTGTGCCCTGTTTCAGGGCCGTAAGATAGAGACTAGTCCCTGAAACATATCTGCGTTTTTCTGTAAGTTACTAGAAGTAATGTCTCCTTCTCTACTTCTTTTGCCTTTACAAGTAGCCAGTCCTAATGATGAGAACTTCTTGGACAAAAGTCTGTAGAGTTCCCAGGAGAGATACTTTGGGTGACATTGTTTCCTAGAAACCTAATCCTTTCGGATGCAGTCCGTGGTGAGGAAAGCGGAAAAGTGGATATGTTTTTCTTTCCTGACTTTTCTAACCTCTTAATATTGTCATTAAACACTACATTTAATTCGATACTGTACTTCAATATTCTAAGATAGCCCCTTTAGTGGAATTATGGAAGATACATGGAATGTCTTGTGGTTGGAGAGAGTAAAAGGAGAGGCAGAGACTAGGTAAAAAATTACTATAGAATTTTTTTTCATGCAAGATTTAAGAGCCTAATCAAGGAGAGAAAGAGAAGAATGGAGGAACATTAAGAAGGCAAAACTGCCAGGATCTAGTGATCAATTGTATATGGAAAGTGAGAAGGAAGGAAGTGACTAGAATCATTTCCTGATTTTTCAATGGTTTGAAGAACCATTATGACTGTAGGAAATGGAAGAAGAAGAATAGATCCAGGGCAAAGTGAAAGAGTCTGAGTTTATCGTGAGCTGTTTGTGAGAAATCCAAGAGAAGATGTCAGGAGTCAGTAGAAGGTCAGAAGGTGGAATATGGAGAGAGATCTGAGCCAGAGATACAGAGCTGAGACTCTTCTGTTTTTGATAGTAGAAGCTCCAGGTAGTATGCGATGGCCCACATTAAGTGACCAACTACAAAATCAGGGAAAATCATTTATGGGAGCAAGGAGAGGAAGATGAGCAAGAAAAGCAGTGTCCAGGACTGTTGTCACAGATGCCAAGGGAGAAGATAGATATAAGAGGAGGGCATGGTCAAAAGAGCTTGGTTGATAGTAGATCTGAGAAGATAGGTAGGACTCGAATTATTTGACTAGAAGGCCAGGTTTAAAAGAGCCATAGTGGGAGAGCATGGCTTATAGTAAGTTGAAAATGAACATGCTTTGGGATTCCCCACAGAGCCATGCACAGTGCTAAACCTGCGATTGGTACACAATAAATACTGTATTTGTTGAACTGAGTTGGTCATAAAACACTACAGTTATTCTTAAATGGGGAAGGGAAGAAGGATATGCTTCCTAGAGAAGAGCATAACACTATCTGGGGAAGTCTTTTCAAACTGCACAGGATCCTCACGCCTTCTTATTCAGATCTCTGTGACCACTCACAGCTTCTTCTCCCAGATGGGACTCATTTCATGTAATCAAAGATGATACTGAAGAGGAGATTTTGAACTATAGATATTATGAACATGTGGAGAAAAAAGATGAGAACCACAAAGGCACAGCTATATAAAGGGTTAATTATACATATGTTTCATTATGTTAATTTTGTATATATGCTTTCAGTCTTTTATAATCAGTGTGTTAGTAGCAAATAAACATGTGTAACTTATTTTCAAAATATTTTGTTTCTTAAAGTACCATAGTTCATAGCCCCATTATATCATATAGTTCAACACACAGCCCTTTGCTAAGAAAGATGGGATAGCATGCAGGATCCATAGGTTAGATTCAGTAAATAAATATGTATTGAGTGTTAATGAAATACCAGTTAGGCATTGTGATTCATTTAAAACAAAACAACAACAACAACAAAAAAAACAACGAAAAAAACAAGCCAGTAGCATAAATTAAAAACAGACTACGTGCCTTGGCTGGAGACCTTGTTTCCTATTTTTGTAAGGCTGACTGCTCGACCCTATTAGATGAAATGTCATTTTCCCAGAAGCCATCCCTGATCTACAGAATGAAATCCCTCCCCTGTTATTCTATTTGATAGAAACCTCTTCACAATTTGTAACTGCGTACTTACCTGTTTGTTTATTTGATTGATGTCTGTTGTGTTCATAGATCATGAACTCCATAAAAGCAAGGATCAAATATATTTTGTAGCATGCTCAGCAACTAGAGGAGCACCTGGGAAGTAGCAGGCATTCAGTAAATATTTGTGGAGTGAATATATGTATTTCTTGTTCTATATGTGAAGACAGTTTGTAATATAAATCGGTTAAATTCCACTGTTAGTATTCTCTCTGTCAAATAAATATTATGAAGCCATTTCAATTAGCAGCTGGATTCTTAGTGACAAATGAAATTATTGTCAAAACTGATATATTCATAGGAAATAAAATTTAGTCTGGTATAAGATTTTCCTTTTTTTTTTCAGATATGTGGTGACAGAAAGAAATCTAACTATGGGAGATGAACACACAGTGTAAATATATATGCCTTACTGTTAAAGTGTACAGATGAAACTTATTGGATTTTGTTAACCAATGTCACCATAAAAAAAGTAATAAATAAAATAAAAAAGGTAATCAATGGGGGGGATCGTTCCATAAATTCCATAAATGTCTAACCAATGTACTGTTTACTTGAAACTAATAATAAAAGAAAATATTAAAAAATAAAAATAAAAATAAAAAAATTTTCATGTAAAATATTTAAATCTTTTTAAAGATATAATGTGTCATCATATTAAGCTTTCAGAAAGGCTGATAGTTCTGTTTCCAACAAATGTTTACACTTGGATGGTTGGTATCTGTTTTGATTGGGTTGGTGTGTGAAGGCTGATTGGTCAGGGCCGTGTTATACCTATTGTCAATATTTTGAATATCACCTTTGTCTTTTATACTTTGACAACAGAGAAGCTTCATTTATCTAAAGGGGTATTGATTTTAAAGTTAAACTATTGGAATTTAAACACATTATATGCTAGCTAAAACTTCTGAATAATGTGTGTGTGTGTGTGTGTAAATCACACAGATCAAAAGACAAGCAATTAGTAGCATCAACTAATAGGTTCATAAAAGAGTTTACTATAGAGTTAGTTGCAACTTATTTTCAGAATTTGATTTTATATTTTGAATTGGAAAAGTGTTGATCTAAGACTCAAAAACTCTAATGTTGAGCTATGTCCATATAACCTTGGGAATCTCAACACTGGGTTTAACTTATACATTTGTAAAATAAAGTGAATGGACAAGAAAGTTTTAAAATCTATTCTGGCCAGACATTTTCATAATGCTATAGTGTGTGTTCCTTTTAACAAGTGATAAATATAGGAAATAACTAATATTCCCCTATTCCAATGCCTCTAACCTCACCCTTTTGTGGCAATAAATGTATGCTGTATATCCTTCCATCATCCTTCTTGGCACAAAGATATACGAACATATATAAATGTATATATCTTTCTTTGCCTAAAAAAAAGTAAAAAACACACACATTATTCAGATGTTTCCTTGCTTATAGACATATAGATATCTTCAGTTTTTCTTTTTACTATAAATAATTCTTCAGTCAACATCATTATAGAAATACTACCACATACTGATTCTTTTGTTTTTATCTGTCAAAAACATTTTTAAAAATAGGATTATTGGGTCAAGGGTATGTGAAGCTTCAATTTTAATAGATAATTCTTGATTTCTTTCTAAAATGTTTGTGCTAATAATTTAGACTTCCAGCATGGATGTAAAAGAGTGTCTATTTCTCTGCATCCTTGCCAGCACTGGGGTTACCTTTTTTTTTTTTTTTAAATTACTAATCTGATGGCTGAAAAATGATGTAATTTTTGTTTAATTTGAATTTTTAAAATTCTATTGACATTGAATAACAAAAAAGAATCTATTGAGGGGGAAATGGGGAGTTACTGTTCAACAAGTATAGTTTCAGTTATGCGAAATGAAAAAGCTCTAGAGATCTGCTGTACAGCAATGTGCATAAAGTTAACAATGTTGTACTATACATTTAAAATTTTGTTAAGAAAGTAGATTTCAGGTTTTATGTTTTTTACCCCAATAAAAATATTTCTATTGCCATCTTTTCAAATGATAGGCATATATATTCTCTGCAATGAATTTATAGCTTTTTTCACTGTCCATTTTTACATTCTTACTAACTTTTGAATACTTTTTGGCTGTTATATATACTGCAAATACTTTTCCCAGTCTGTATCTATAGAGTCTATTGATGATATATCTAGTTAGATATACTATTTATCTTTAAAAAAAATTTTAAATGCATAGTTGGTTTTCTGTCTTGCTTATAAAAATCTTGAAAGAGTCTTCTGGTATTTTTATTGCATTATAATTAAATACTGCACTGGGTTCACCTGGAATTTAAAAAATATGTTGTATGAGATAAGAGTCTAAATTTATGTTGTTTTTTAACCTGGATTTCTAATTGAGTAGCAGTGAATTAAAAGCCAGTTTTTTCATATGTAAAGTTCTTAGGTGTATTTGGATATAATTCTAGATTCTCTGTTCTGTTCTCCAAATTTGTTTATTACAGTGCCAATATTATACTCTTCTAATTATAGTAGTTTCATAGTTAGTTTCAATATCTGTCATTATGTTAAATGTATACACTAATGTGGAATGAACATAGATAGTATGATGTCTTTCCATTCAGCATTGATTTTATGCTTCTCCATTTAATAACATATTATTGTTTTGATTTCATTTACATTTCTTCCTGTATTGATTATTAAGAAGGTAAAACTATTGATTGTAGCATATTTATCTCATATGCCTCTTATCTAATTTTCTTTTTAATTCTAATTGTTTTTCAATAGATTTTCTTGGGGTTTCGAGCTACAAAATAATCTCATCTGCAAATATAGACGATCTTGTTTCTTTTTTTCCAACATTCATAGCAAATATTTTACTTTTTTTATACTATTGCAATTGGTAGAAATTTCAAAAGAATTTTAAATACATTTCCACTTGGTGGGTTTTCCTACATTGTTCTGCACTTTAATATAAATGGCTTTAGTATTTTATCTTTTTTTCTTTGCTCATTTATTTTGTTAGATAGCCTCCAGAATATTTAGTTTCCTCCTAATCATATTTTACTTAGAGTCCTTATACAGAAATAACTGTTGGAATTTCCAATTGACTTTTTATAGATAATTTTTTTGTTTATATTTGTTATATATTCCAGTTATGAACAATTTTTTTATTCCTAAGAGAAATTCTACTTTATCATCATGTTAGTCTTTTAACATACTGTTGAATTTACTTGTTATTGCTTTATTTATAATTTTTTTATCCATATTTATGAGACATTGGTTGGTGTACACATTTAAAAACTGTTTTATCAATATTTTAAAATTTGGATTATTATATCTTCATAAAATAAGTTAGTGGAACTTTTTCTGTTGTATGGAATAGTTTAAATAATAGGCAGACTATCTGATCTTTAAGATTTTAAAATGTGATTTATTTGAAAATAATTGTTTTCATGTGCTAAAAAGAATGGTTAGGGATATTTCATTTGCTGGAAGACAATTTTTTTTCAAATTTTATTTCTGCCCTAAAAAGTAGGAAAGCAGAATTGAAAAAGTGCATATCTATTTTCCCTAAGGAAATTCTAAGGACCAGACAATTCTCACAAAGCAATTTTGTAGGAAAAATGAATAAGAACAATCCAGATAAAGACAATTCATACCACCATAATTTTCTTTGCTGAAATGAAATCTTTAAAATGGAGAACCTAGGCAATTAAAGCTACCAGGAAAGTTTCAGGTTGTTCAAACATGAGAATAAATCTGTGCATATTTCATTATAAGCAGAATGTAGAGATTAATACTTCATTTCGGGTATCAGTAGAGAATGAAAATGACTTCTACCTAGACCATTTCATTAAGAATGATAAAAAGTTATTTATTTATGAAATATCTGCATCATTGATCACACAGAATGACCCTCTCATAATTGACCCATTTTCCAAGACTATAATATATGTCAGTATAAATGTACACTTTGGATCCCTTTCCTTATTCACCCAATTTAATTTCAGTAGCCTTTTAATTGAAAATTAATTATCATGCAGGCAAGTCCCAGGACTCCTATACAGGAAATACTGCCTCATTTATTTTTCTCTGCTTTGACCAATTAATACTTCTGGAATCCACTGAAATTTTTATATGATGAAGTTAAATATTTCGCAAAATCTTGGAGCAAGGGCTGTTCTGGTAACTTTTGGTTAACTGTGATTTCACGACTATTTCCTGAATAATCTCTGTCATTTTGTAAGAATAATGCATTTCTAATAACAAATGTTTGAATTGATATTGTCCATTTCTTTAATATCACAAAGCAAAGAATTTTCTGAAGTAAAGACATTAACATAGTCTGAAAAGCAATTTAAAGCCTGAATTATTGGCGTAAGTAAAGTGAGATATTCCATAGAGAGTCTTCATAATTCTCTGAAGCAATAGATCACAAAGGAATGTGCACATATACAGTTTTGAGAAAAATTTATGAACAAGGATGAAGAGTTTGTGCAAGTCAACTCCTCAGGGAGAAAAGATCATATATCCTATATTGTTTGGATATATAACAAAATTATGTAGAAGAATTACAGAGACCAACAGAGTCCCTGAACGCTCTCCATGCACCTATTCTGAGTTTTTGAAACTGGAAGTATTGGAATTAAAGTTTTTAATCAGAGAGGTATATGAAAGTGTATATGTTGTAGATCATACACACAGAATGAGAAAAAAACAAATGCAGACATGGGAGGCTTTCAGATGAGTGTGGAAATGATAGGCAAATTTCAGAGAAAAAGAATAGAAATTTTAGAAGTGAGGTTAAGAGACCAAAAGAAGAAATATGTAATTATTGAAACATTAATTTAATAATTATTAGAGTATAAAAAATACCTTTTTCTATCTTCTGAGGGGCATTTTGAAAAAATGCCAAGATACTTATAAAAACTGATTTTTTTCTATTACTATGCAGTTTGTAATCATATATTTAATTATTCAGCATGTCTGTAGATAAGTTTTCTGTTTTTGAGAGTGGACCAGGATGTTACTGAGATCAACTAAATTTTCTTAATTTTAACTTTAGCATGAAGGGAAAACCTTCTGAGAGTTGTGTTAACATTTTTTTTTTCTTAATGCCTACAGCACCTAATCTTCCTAGGTGGTCTCCCATCCAGGTACTAACCAGGCCTGACCCTGCTTAGCTTCCGAGGTCAGATGGGATTGGGCATGTTCAGGGTGGCATGGATGTAGACTGGTTTTTTTTTTTTTTTAATTTTAATTTTTTTTTTTTTTTAGGCAAGGCAACCCTTGGTTGACCTCACAGATTGCAAGGATCTTGTCAGCTTACAATCCATTATTTTTTTATTTTTTACACCTACCTCACCTGGTCTTCCTAGGTGGTCTCCTGTCCAAGTACTAACCAGGCCTGACCCTGCTTAGCTTTCAAGATTAGACAGGATCGGGCTTGTTCAGGGTAGCATGGCTGTAGACAGTTAACATTTATGTTACACAGACGGGCTCGCTTTTCATTATGGTTATACTTTCTATTTCTATATCGTTATTTATATTTTATTTATATCATCTGAACCAAATTGACAACACTTGATATCAAAGATCAGCTTTTTTAGCATTTAACTGTTTGAGATGCTTTCTCATGTCTGTAATTCTATCATAATATTTATAAAACTTCAAGTATATTCGGTAAGAAATTAAATCAACTATACAAACCAACACCCTTAATTGCACACTAATGAATTTAGCTTCTTTTGAAGGCTTTCTGTTTTAATCAGGACCAAGAAGGTACTTGTGTTTAAAATAAAACCTCTGCAAATAGGGAAAGATTGAGGCTTGCTAATATGGAACCCAGATCTAGTTGCTTAAAAAAGGAAAGTATGTAGGAAGAGCCTATAATTTTCACTACTATCTTTGGGCTTGGAGAAATGCCCAGGTTAGTGACAAAGGGAACTTTGGGGGAAGACTCTAAATTTACCACATTGTAAGAAACAAAATGGAAAATCTGATGGATAGCTTCATTAAAAACATAAGCCATGTAAAATCTTCGAGAGTTAAAGTAATAATAGCAGGTTTTCTATTGATTTTTTTCCAAATTGAAATATTACTATGATTTAACAATTTAAATTATTTTGAAAATAAGCAGCAATGCAGCTGTAAGCCATTAACTATAGTCAAACTCATTATGAACTTGCTGTTGGGGCCAGTTTTTACATAGTCCCAGTAACCCAATCTTGAAATCTTCTTGTCTCCTCTGATCTTTACCATTTTTTTGGAGTACAATTTCTCTTGCATCCATCCTTTCTTTTTTTGAGTGTTATTTTATGATTTCTAGGGCATTGCTTCTCATACTTTAATGTACACATAAATCTCCTGAAGATTTTATTAACTCAGATTCTGACTTCATAGGCTTGGGATGGGGCCTGGGAGTTTGCGTTTGAACAAGTTCCCAGGTGATGCCTATGCTGTGAGCTTGTGGCCCATACTTTGAGTAGCAGGGGCTGTAGGATACTGCCATGGCCTCCTAAATGATTATCACTAGATTGATCTTTCTAGAGCATTATTTGAATAAAAATTTTCCTTTGCTGGAAAACATTCAGGGATTTACCAAATCTGGTTTAAAGGTGAAATTAGGGCATTTGCCACCCTTCATAATTCTGAAATAACTTTCTAACTTTATCCTCCACCATTCCTTTCCAAGAATGCCAAGTTTTAGTCAAATCAAATTTCTTTTCTCTGCAGAGCTTCCAGTTCCACCTAAGAGGTACATCTAGCAGGACTGATGACTCTTTCGCTGCCTCCAGCCCCATCCCCACCTTCCAAACTCACCTCAGAACAAACAGAAAAACAGAGGAAACCCCTGAGCCGAGGGCTAGGGCTAAGGTGATGTTCTGAACTCATGTGGGATGGTAGCTTCGGCCAGGGGCAGGACGCAGCCTGGCCTGGCTGTAGGAGACTGAAATAAAAGCAAAAGGACTTATGGTGAGCAATGGAGAATGTGAGCAAAGATTTGAATGTAAGGAGACACCATCCCCCTATGGGAACTCAAAGGGCAACAGATATCACCTTCATATTTCATTAATTTGAGCTCAGTTGTATTGTAAGAATTTGGGGGCACACCTAATACAGCATCAGGCATGTAGTAAGTGATAATTAAGTATCTTATGGATGTATACATTAGTAGATATTATAATTTACTTTACATTAGGCAAAGAGATTAGGGATGAGCTATTCTAATATTTAGGATATAATAATCATGTTTTTTTGGTCTAAATTTTATTAGTTGTTGATATAACGGCTTAATTGTTGCCAGTCTACCAGTGATATGATATTATGAAAATTAAATACAGAAATTGTTTCTTTCATTTGGTTATAATTCTGAGAGACAAAGTGAAGTGAGCCTATAGCAGGATAGAAAACCATGTGGTAAAGATACTTTTTCTCCTAAGAATGCATTAAGTGAAATGAAACTTTTAGGTAAAGAAAAGAATAAGCTAATTTTATCTATTTATTTTTGATTTAAAAAAATCATGTATAGTAAGTTCTCTACTTACAGCTACTTGGAAGGATGTTACATAAGGAAAAAAAAAAAACTTGAAAAATCCATGGAATCTTGCCAACGATTTTGATCAAGGAATGTTGGCAGACTGAAGGAAGTGTCTGATAAAGTAAATGTTGCCAGATAATTTCAATGTTTATAGTAGATGGTTTTCTTAAACTTAACTGTGTAGCTCTGTGATGACACAAAAATAAAGTGACTCGGAAACCACTTTCAGGGGACAGGACTCGTGGTGGCTCCTATCTTTTCCTAGTGCAGAACTTTCTGTGGTGTTGAACATGCTCCACATCTGTGCTGTCCAGTGATAGCTACTAGCCACGTGGCTATTAGACTGAGCAACCAAATTTTTACCTTGCTCATTTAATTAATTTTTGTGGTTCATGGCTAATGGATTGAATACTCCAGAGAGACATTCATGAGTGTTATATCATTTGAGGAGAGAAAAAGAACAGAAGAGGAATTTGGTGGCATAAGAAGTGTGTATGGGGGTCGGTCTGTCTGTCTGTCTGTCTGTCTATCATCATCTACCATCTTCATTAATCTATTTGAGAAAGAGAGAAAAGCTACTTTTCATGGAGGAGAAAAAGGAAATGATGTTTTCTCCTCTTGGGTGAGCCTAGGACTACCTGATGCAGAGTGTGGCATCTGTTCAGTCGTTGCCTCTGCTATTTTGTACTGGCATGCGGTAAACAACTTTATGCTCAGCTTTGCTATGTCCTGATTATTATTTCACATTAGTGAACTCCATACATTTAAAAAAAGATTAGATGCTACCAGTATTAATGACATTTTCATTGATACTCATTCATCAGAACTTGTTCAAATATCTGTCACGTGGCGGACATCGGAAATGCCTATCAAGCAGCTGGTCATGTTGGTGATCATTTGATAGGCTTCATATCTGATGGCCTCTGGTTTAAGGGCTCAAAATGCTAGTACAAGCTCTGTTGTCCTCTACCCCCAGGCCAATGGAGAACAGAAGAAATGCTGAGGCTTTTAGTGGGATGAATTTGAAATAACTGCAAATAGGAAAAACATGTTTTCTGACTTTGATATGAAGTGCCTTCCAATTTAGCAATCCCGAGACAGATCTGTTTGCAACATGCAAATAGGTACCCAGGTTAGGCTGATAGAGTACTCAAT
Organism: Pteropus medius; assembly: GCF_902729225.1. Lineage (NCBI taxonomy): Eukaryota > Metazoa > Chordata > Mammalia > Chiroptera > Pteropodidae > Pteropus > Pteropus medius. The sequence goes on from NW_024354875.1 coordinate 27,155,716, forward strand.
ATTCTGTTGCTAAGGATCTAAGCCTGTTCATGGTATCCTATTTTTAGAGTGTACAAGAATGAATCAGAGTCTTATGATTAATTATTAATGATTGTGAAAAACACTGTTGGATGACAGAAAGTAGAAAGTTTTAATAACAGCTGCTTTGAGGATTACTTTTTACAAACACATAAAAGGATTTTTTGAAGTTATATTTTACCTCTTTGGAACGTTGCTTGTTTTGAAATAATTTTTTTCCTAATGTCTAGGCTTAGCCCTATCTTGAAAAGAAAAGACCTTGGCAATGAGAAGCTCTAAAAAGATTAATTATAGCTCTTTCCTTATTAACACGCAAACTAAATTCTTAAAATTTGTGAATGTCTAATAGCCTGTCAGATTAGAAGAAAACTTTTTTTCAGTCTGGCTTTTAGTGTCTATAATAATTAGTGATATTGATCATTTACATTTCCAGCTCTGTTCACTGTGGGTTAGAAAAATTAAATACCGGATAGTAAGGATGGGTTTGATCCTGAGCAGGCTGACTCTAGAACCACTATTCTTAACACTAATTTTTTTCCTGGTTCACATTCAGGACTCATCAAACATCTAAACAAGGACATGGAAAGATTACATCTTGTGCAGATTCCATTCTTCCACATCTTACTACTGTGATTCATTTGTTTAACAAATACTGACCATTCACTAAGCTAATACTAGATACACATTCTTAAACACTTATTGGCTAATGGGTTAAATGTATCATTTTATTTAACCCTTGCAGCAACTCCATGATGTAGCTTTGAAACCTTAAATGTCAGTGTTTCACAGCAAGTGTGGAGGCAAAAGTTGAATGCAGGTCCCCTGACCCCAGGACTGATGTTCTTCAACTCCACATCACAGGCAGTGAATTGTGCTTGGTGCTATAGAGCATGGACATTGCATACCTCACGAATGCTTCACAGATTTTGAGATGCAGTTTTGCTGATTAGAGATGCACACAAATAACCAATATATATGGGAGGAGTGTATTGCTACTAGGGATACAGATAATATGCTATGAAGATCGTCAGAGAGCAGTTACTTTTGACAAAGCAGTAAAGACTAAATAGAAAAAGATATTTGAGCTGACTAAAAAAGAGAAAGTGAAATTTGGAAAAAAGAGATTTAGGAGATAAAATTCAGGTAATGAAAACTACCAATAGAAATTTGCAGTAATATTGAAAAAAAAAATCACTACAGTTTTGTTATTAATGGTCCGGTTTCCATTTTTAAAACACAGAATAAGAATTTTCTTTCTAAAGCTGATTTACATTTTCTTTCATTTATTTAATGAGTATGTACTGAGCCCTTCTTGGGTATCAGATATTGCTGATGCAAGCATTGAGGATATAGCAGTGTTTCAAGAGATAAAATATTTGCCACTCTCTTGGAGCTTATGGTCTAGTGGAAAGAGGCCAACAAAAAAAAAAAAGTAAGTGAATTATGCAGTCTAATAGTGACAGTGCCAACACCAAACTCCAAGCAGGGAAGAGGCATGGAGAGTCAGGGGCAGGTGTAAGGTAGGTTGCTACTTCAAATAGGGTGATAAGAGCAGGACTTACCAAAGAGGTGACATTTTATCAAGAACCTGAAGGAGGTGAGAGAGCCAATGTAAAGATCACAGTTTAGTCCATTTAGCTTTAAGAACCTCATATCTAAGGGCATAGGCTAGGTGGCTTCTTTTTACCCACTCCTCCTTCCCCCTCAGGACCCACTCTCCATCCTCCACTTTTTTTTTTGCCATGCGAGGATAGGCTGTGCGGAGCACATCAAGAGACAACTTTGTAGTTTGGTTTACGGTTGGGTTTAGCTGATGGGCGCTCTGCAATGAGATCAGAGGGAAGAGAGTGAGGTTGGGGTATTTACTCCCTCCATCTGTCTCCAAGTGGAGCCCTGAATAATATGAAGCATAATGAAACCATTATGAGCCCTGTTTTAAGAAGTAAAAATGAGAAGCATTAAAAAATGTAATGATTTGATTATAGTGTAACCGGGATGATATAATTGGGGTAAGAATGGAAACTCACTTTAAATACCTAACCTTTAGCTTACTGACGCTAGCCTACAAAGTAGTATTTCTCTTTACAGACCCCTTTAAGCACTGATGACATTTATTGACTCTACAGCTGAAAGAACACACACAAACATGCACGCACATACACACACACATACACACACACCCTATGGCAGATTCCCTTCAGTTCGAAGGGGTTAGCAAATTCCTTGATGCTCTTCATCTACTGCTTAATGGATTCCAAAATAAGACCCATGGCTCTACGGAGATGAGAGAGGCCTACTATCTTCAGGTAATTTGTTATGTGGACTCTCTCAGCAGCTAACATTTAACAATGCTTAATTTTATGCTTTCTGTGAAAAAGGTAAAATAAATATTTTCCACTGTCTTTGGAGATTAAATGAGTCTTTAACATGAGTTCCATATCTAGTCATTCCTCCCTGCCCCCAACCTATGGTCTTTCATTTTATTAACTCCTGGCTCATGATCTTTCCTGAAAATCTCTTCCTCCCAAGTATTTCAGTAAACTGAGCTGTTATATTCTTTTTCTTTCTTTTTTTTCCTTGTTAGAAACCTGGGTAAGCATAGATCTTTCTTGACACTTTCCTCCTCTACTCCCTGACATCCAAGCAATCGCTAAGTCAGATTGATTCTACTTCATGAGTATCTTAAATCTACCTCCTTACCTCCATTTCTGCTGCTGCCACTTTAGTTAAAAAACCTTCATCTCTCATTTGAGCTCTTTCAAGTGCCTACTAATAATCTGCTAACTAAACAACCTCTCTTCCACCTAGAATCCATTTTTCACATAACAGCTGGAGTGTTACCATAAAAGCTCATGACAACCACCAGTAATTAAGAGAATTTGGATATCATGTGATTCATGATTGGTTGCTATTCTCCATCCTGCCCCCATTCTCAAAGACAGATGGGGCGAAGTTCTCGTCTTTTATTGGAGGGGACCAAAGAGGAGAAAGCAAAATCCATGAAGAAATTTCAAGAACTCCAGTCATGGGACATGCATGAAGAACTTTCACTCCCCCCGCTTTTTCTCAATCCAGTTTCCCTAGAAGGTAGTAGCAAAACAATAGATTTCTGATATTGTTGCTATTGTCTTGGAAATCTCAGCCATAGCTCTCAGAATCATCTCTACCAATATTTGACTTAGAATGGACAACTGCCACTAGCTGGTGCCAAACTGAGGCTGAGACCCAGACCCCAACTTGGAGTAATTTAGACAGTTCTTCTGGGCTTCCATGACTGACAGCCTACTGTCCTAGTAGGCTCATCCAAGTCACTTCATTAACCTCACCATAACAAAAACACCACATTTAAAGGCAATGAAAAATGTTTGACCACACTTACTATGTCTTGAAAATGTTTTAGTGTATTTTATAAACTCAAATCAGAATGTGTCACTTCCCTCATTAAAAATCTTCCAGAGGTTTTTTTGTTTTGGTTTTGTTTTTATTTGTTTGTTTTTGTTTTTGCTCTTTGGATAATATCTCTAATCACATGGGCTCTAAGGCCCAATTTCAATCTCAAATATCTATGGAAGATAGGCAGTGGGCATGAATGTATGATTCACCTGCCTGTAAGATTGTATAGAGTATGGTGAGGCCTGAGGCATGTACCTGTAATTCCTATCTAAAGGCATTTAGATTCAATTAAAAATAAAACAGAACAAACTATAGACATGCTAAACCAGGGGCGGGGGTGGGGAATCTTTGACTAGCTTTCCACTCTGTCTACGTCATTATCTTGCCCTTCTTTCTCCCCTGACGTGTCGCAACTTCGTGAAGATATGAAGCTCCCTGCTTCAGAGTTTAAGAACAGACCGGTACCTCTGCCTGAAATGCTTTCTTCCTTCTTTCACCTTATTAACAATTTTTTATTTTATAAATATTAGCTTAAACATCACTTTGTTATGAAGCCTGTCCCTTTTGTATTCCTGCCTTCAATTAAATTTCATGTCCTTGTTATAATATACTTATCATATTAGCCTTTTTTCAAAATTACGATTATCTAATATCTATCTTTTCCTATGCATCCACCCATCTATTCATCCACCATTGAGCCATTCATTCTATAAAGCATCTACTTTTCATCAGGGATCTCCAACTTATTATAAGCAATCCCATGGTGGGTTTCCTAGCATTGATTGGTTGGAAAATGAATTCAGAAGAAAAGGAAAAGAGGAATCAAAAATAAATTTTAATTTTAAACCTGGGAAAATGATGAGACTTTCCATGAATATAGGAAAATCAAAATGAAAGCAGGCTTGGGGACAGAAGGAATTATCCTTTTGTTCTGAAACTGTGGTGATACATTCAAAAATTAATGTCTAGTATACAAGAGAAGTTTGAAAGAGAACCATTTGAGAATTATCTGCAGAAGTATGATATATGAAGCTATGAGAATACTTAAAATCCCTAAGGCACAGAACAGAAATAAAGAAAAAGGATTGGCATATTTGAAGAGCGTACTAAAAAAGTTAGCTCAAAATAGAAATTTTCTTTCACATTTTGCATGTGATACAACTTGGCAAAAATAGCCTATTATTAAAAAGAAATAAGTGTATTTTAATTTTAATAAAATAAGGTTAGATGGAGTTGATATATATCATTCCACCAGCAAACAATGTAAGGTGAAAAAAAGAACCCAGTAAGATTTAGTTCTTGACATTAAATGTTCTGTAATTGCACAAGTTGGAGCCTTATTTAGTCAATTAAATCCTGTTTCCTCTTCCTTCCTATTATTTAAATGTATATTTTGAGCTCTCTTTGGATGTTGGAAAAACTCTCCTCTCCTTGAAATAAAGCCTGAAAATATTATTCATTAGAAACCCATCCGAACAGTGATCGAGTCACAACAAATCCAGATTCCTGGAATATGAGAAAGGCGTGTGCTTTCACATCTTCCCTCCCTTCTCATAGTTCTATGCCAAGGACACAGCAGGTTTGTTCTTGAGACAGGATTTTCTGTGCTGCTATCCTCTGTGAACTCGCATGAGGGCAGCAGAGAGGTAAACCACCAGGCCCTAAAGAGCAATCAGAGAAGCCTAAAGCTCTAATTTTAATCGGAGAAGCCCGAAGCTCTAATTTTGGGCATAGTGTTTTCAGCAACATCCCTTCGAAAATTAGATCACATGTTTTTATCATTTTAAACAATCCTAGTCAATTGATGTGCCTACTCTGGTCCTTTCAAAGAAAAATGAGATCTGCATTAAGAATAGGTAAGAACTATACATGTGAATACAGACATTCTCAAGAGTTGTATCTGGTTTGCACAGAATACATTTCCTAATTTTTCTCGGGCAGTTAAAATTTGACAAAAGATTTATTCAGTATATACTGTCCTATATCCTTAAGAATCATTATTTTGAGCATAGTCCAAGTCCAGTTACCCTGTTTGAATATATATGGAAGCACATTTTATTAAATGTAGTTTGAATAAAAGATTGGTAAAAGGCACCAGCTTTTGTATTACATTTGTGAACTGTCTTCGGCTCTGTATCCTAGGTTGTAATACCTTTTTTTTGGTAAAATTGACTCACTACTGAAAACTCAATTTTATTACCAGGCTCCCTGTCTCTTGAGAATACCTGTGTTCTCTCTGGCAGATAGGTGTCATTTTCCCCAATTCCATTCCACCTCACTTTCCAGCCACTCCCACTAATTTTTAACCTAGCACTGTGTACTTAACAGGAGACTAATTAAAAAATAAAAAGAATAAATGCTTAGAATTGTTATCAAGGGTATGAAGGGTATGAAGAACAGAGAACTATTCAAACTGTGAAGGGCAGAGGTGGGGGAGTCTAACATTTGAGGCCATAGTTATGATGATGGAGATCAATTCTTTTAAACAAACATTTGGCATTCAGGTAAGACCAGATAGACCTGAGGCCAGTAGCTAGTAAGTCATATGACTCAACACTGATAAAAGCCAGGAGCTTAAAAGGAGTAACAACATGTTTGTGAAAATGGTTCGTGTAATGCTAAACACAGAAGAATGAGTACTGTGTTGTCTGTTTAAAATCAAAAGAAAAAGCTTAGACCTTGTAGTGATCTTAGGCAAACCCTCTTCCTATAGCTTTCTGGTTGTTAAGGTGGTTCTCTCAAGGGCATCAGTCTGTGCTAGAGGTCACTGTGGTTGGGAGAGAGAGTGAGCTCTTTCTGGAAAGGACTCAGCTCTCCTTAGCATCTTGTTGCTAGGCAATTGCTCCTCTGGTGAAAGCTCATCTCCCTCTTTAAAAATGGAGTAGGCCTTGTTGAGAAAAATGCAGTTTGTATAAATTGGACCATATGCAAACAGTATTTTGTTCCAATCCTCAAAATTGCCTTATCCTATAAGGAAGATAAATAATTCCTACTTAAAATTCTGTTACTTAGCAACCGGATACTATAACTCCTCTCTTTTTGTTGCAAAGCAATATACTTCTTTTTTCATCTTATTGATTTATTTTTACCTTTCCACCCATATGCCTTTCCAAATTGATTTAATGAGATTCAGCAAGGCATTGTTTTGTGGTAGTATTTCCCTAGACAGCTGAATTAATTTCCATTTGAAAAATTACTTTGGATCTGCAGCTTCTAGCCAGCACCTAGCATATTGCTCTTGGTGCATATGACGTAATGATAAAATATAATGGATTGTCAATTCGAAGGGCCAAAACTTAAAGAATATAAGTTTTTTAAAGGAAATGTAGACAAGTCAGTGCTATTAGTATTTATCGGAAAAACCTACACATGGCTTGCTAGACTCTAAAATTTCAAAAATCAATGTAGAATAATTATCTTTCTTAGAACTGCAAATATCAGTTAGACTCTAAGAACTTTTAATATTAACCTTTCAATATTTTAAATTGTTGGTCAATTTAGAGAGCGAAATTTACACTTTGTTTTTATTCTCATCTCATAATAATGTTACAGACTTTTGGAAGCTAGTGGCCAAATTAACAGAGCCACATAATATCGCATAATATCAGTCTTTTTTTTTTTTTTTTTTAAATTTTAGAAGACTTCTGAGTTCATAGAGAAATTTTAAAGTAAAATCAAGGAATGTTTTAAGTTTTCTTCTCATTGTTATTTTATGATTTACATAGCTGATTCTTGCGTTCATTACAGAGTTTTGTTTTGTTGTTTTGAGATTCCATCCTGGAGGTTTAACACATGATTGCCACCCCACACTTATAATTCTGATTAGAAGTTCAAAAACTTTTGAATCCTTAAATAAGTTTAGTGAGCTTGAAAGGATTTCCTGAGCCATTTAGCTTTTTAATTTTCCTTCCTTCCTTCCTTCCTTCCTTCCTTCTGTCCTTCCTTCCTTTACCTGTCATCTAACTTAAATTATTGAGAAAATGGTTAGCATTTTTTGGTTATGATAGAACTCCAGCTTGAATCAGCTTAAGCAAAAAAGGGCTTGTCCGTGGTAGAGCTGAACAACCCCAAACCTAGGTCTGCAGGGCCACCAGGATGCTTTTTCTCTCTCTCTCAATTCTGCTTCTCTCATCATGCGACCTCCTCTTAAACTAGCTTTGTCACTGTGTCTGTATCCATGACTTCCAGTAGCTTCCTGGACCATATCTTCCTAGTATAAAGAGAAAGGAAACACCTCTAACTTATTTATATCTTAGAAAAGGGCTCAAGAAGGTAATCTCAAGACACATATTTTCTCAAAAACCAAATCTAGTGGCCATGAAGGTAGAGAAATGAAAGGAAATAATAGCTCCAAATGTTCGAAAAGGAGGGGTGGGAGAAAAAGAATGGTGGTGCTATTGATTTCAGGGAAAAGAGTACTAAACAAATTAAACTAAAAATAACCACTATCCCATCATTTGCTGTGAGTTAAAAAGGTGAGTTAGAGAAAAAAAAGGTGAGTTAGACATTCTCTGGGCCCATAAGGAACTTACCATCTAATTGCACAGCAAGTTTGTAAACTGTTACCTTTAATATAGTGTTACTCATGCAACAATAAATGTTTTTAGATGGTTCTCTGGGATCTTAGGGAAGATAAACCAACTTTCCCAGGCATATGGAGATAAGTAAGAGGAACTGTGCGTGGTGGGCTATGGGGATGGCTGTTGCCAAAAAAGCCTTTGCAACAGAAAGCTTTTGTAAATACTTATATTTACATTGAATTTTAAATAATATATAGGAATATGCCAGGTCAGCAAAGGAAGCAGGACATTTAGGCAAATGGAATAGCAAAGAAAAAGAACATGGTGTGTTTAAAAAATGTTAGAGGTTCAATATGGGTCAAGCAATGAGTAAATGCTGGGACTTTCTGGGAGACATCTACAAAGAGAGGCAAGAAAGTATCACAAAGGGCTTTTTGGACCATGACAAGGAATGCCGATTTATCTTGTATGTCAAAAGGAATCCTGAGAGATTTTAAGTTGAATATAAAAAATCTAGTTGGGCATTTGTATTAGTAAGTAAACATTATTGTGGATCTGTATTTAAAATGAAATGAAAAATACATTGTAGTGTGCATTTTAAATTTGCCTAGGGATCACCTCAAAGTGGACCCCACAGTCCCAACATCTTAATAACTATTAATTTAAAGTACTACTTCCAATATATTCAAGATGCTGCATAAATAGAAAATAATATTTATGCGGCAAACTTACATAGCCTGAGGAGGGTGTAGTTAACAACACAGGAGTCTTGGCTGCTCTAGGCCCCATTTATGAGCCATGAAGTGTAGAGGTAGGTCCCATCTCCTCAGACCATGACTCATTTGCTGCACACTAGTTGAGAAACTCTGGTGTAGAGATTTGTATTAGCATGGGGATGTGGGATATCTACAGAGTAGCGATCACTATTTTGACAGGAAGTACAAATAATGTTAGAGTTGATTGATTGAGTTATTGGCAGTGAATTAAGATGAGAAATGTTGACTCCTTAAAATCTTTCAAGATTCACATTAGGTGCTTGTTAACAAATAGGGAACTTTTATAAAGAAAAACTTTTTTAAAGAAAAACTGATTGTTTTGTCTTCCTATCCAGTGCTAATGAGCATTCATCGGTATTTCTATCTCAGGCAGACAGTCAACAGCCTCCTCAGTCACCAGAACAAGAACTAGATGGAGGAGAGGTAGGGCCTTAGGGAAGGTGCGGGGCCAGGCTCTGACTCTGAAGTAATGTGAGGGCACAGGCCATCTCCTTGCCACAGTGGGGTCCCCCTACTGTCCCACTTGCCCAGCTCCACTGATGTGGCTGCTCCAGCTGAAGAAACTCCAGCTTGGTACTCAGTGGTCAGTAACCCTCTGCTGGAACTGGGCTCTACACTGCTCACCACTCTGTTAGTGGTAGGCGCTGGATTGGGAGATCCAGCTTTGTGCTTGGGTGTTAGTGGAAGCTAGGGACCTATAGGAACTTTTAGCAGCCCCCCCCCAAAAAAGTAAAATATGTGAATAATACAAATGCATTATTGTAATGGGAATTTTTTATATAACTTTGCCTGTTATAATTCCTAGTTTAAGTATGTACTATCATTATCTCCCTGCAGTGATTTTATTTTTCATTTTGCCATTATTTTTTCAGCTTTTCTAAATAATACACGCGTCTTACACATCAAACAAAAATATAGTCAGAGAAATGTTCCAGACAGGTCTTTGAACTAAACTCAGATACTTGCATTAAATATGCTGCTTAAAAATTCATTTATTCAGTCTATTAGGCTGTTTAGTGTAGTTGTAGGCATATGAAATTTGTCAGTTTTCTAAAGTGTAGCAAGAAAAATTCTGAATTTATGATATTCATAATACTTTTACTGGCAATAGATATTTACCAGAAAGCACATTACAAAAACCCTTTGAATTTTTGTTCTACTCTACTGACCACGATTAACCTATGAGCATTTTTCTGTGCTCTTTTTCTTTTTTAAAAACATGTTTACTTATATACCAACCAATTTAATTAAGAAAAAGAGAATTAAAGCCTTTATCATAGACTTATTTTCCTGATTTATGTCATATTCATGGTTGAGGTACTGGAAACTCAATTAATGGAAATTTCATGTTAGTGACATGAAAATATGGAGAAAATGATGTCCAGTTTCACCAGAGGTATACCACATAATGGTATTAGGAAGTAAAGATCTTTAAATAATGCCCTTTGACACTCAAAGTTAGCTGTTGGAACATGATTCCCAAGAAGAGGTGATTTCATCAGAGGATCATTAGGATGGCAGTGCTATAGGTGAAGTTGAATTAGAAAAAAGTACAATATTTTACAAGTAGCATTTAGGCTGAATTGTAGAGAATGTAAAGGAAATTACACTAGTTAATAGCACAGTAGCTGCAATTATGATGAACCTTTAAATAGAATTTGTTTTGGGATCTGCATGTATAATGCTGCTAATGCAAATGTTTTATTTGTAATGGTAGAGATGGAAATGTCCTGTTAGATCATCTCCTGCCAATGCAAAATAGACACCTGAAGTCTGCTTATGATGGCTTGCCAATATGGCTCTAACATTGTTAGGTCAAACTTAATAGTCTTGGGAAAAATTGTTTTAATGTAGAAGGTAGTTATTCTGATGTGACTGTCCTATTAAAAACAACAGTAGAATCAAATGTCACCATTATGATTTTCAGATAACCTAATTAGGTGACTCAGCAGAGGCATCAAAACCAAAAGCAGCCCTTTTATGTCTGATAACCTGCCTGCACTACACTCAAAGTGCTTCATGAATCTTTGATGCTATTTAGGTGGATATGCAAATTATCTAACCCAGCATGTTTAAAGAGTCACTCTGCGGCAACACCAAAGATCAAAAGCAACATGCGTTGTTATTATATTGAACTTCAAAGACATATAAAATCGTGAAAAAAGTTAAATGAAAAATATTTTATATTTAATTCCAGGAACTCTTGAAATTTATAAGGCCGGTCTTGGCTGAACTAAAGATATTCTAGTGGGTTCTTGTTTAAAAGTTCTCCTGCTAGTTCTCACTGCAGCCTCTCATGACTTCTCATTACCTATGAAGACACAGATAAGGAGAAATTCTAAAAATGCAATCACAATATGAAACTGAAACGTAATCTATTGACAAAATCTGAAAGGACTTTTCAGTAACTGCAAGAACCACGAAAGGGGACTAGACTCCTAATCTTATGCTGTTTTGTTATGATTTTTTCTAAATGAAAGGGGTAGAAAAATAATTTTTTTTCTTTCAGGTCACCTTGTCACCCTTTCCTCTACACACACACACACACACACACACACACACACACACACTTCAGAAGATCTGAACCAATAAAAACCTGGGGCAAAACTAAACTATTATTTTGGTACCTCCATACACACGGTAAAGACAGTTGAAGGGATATTAAGCAGAAGGAGGGTGGTGGTGTTCTTACTGGCAGTAGCATGTTACATTCTGGAAGATGTGCTTCGCACAAGTCAAGTAATGTACAGAGGATGCTCAGAGCTGTGGTATCAGACTTGTAGTGTTCCTGACTCCACTGTGAAAAGGACCAAACAACCAATGAATGGGAGATATTAGAAGGTACTACTTCAGTGCAGAGGAACTTGACTAGAGCAAAAGCTTCTTATATATTGAGCATGGGGCTGAATATGTGTTTATTTTCTTGTCTAACACTGTAGATCATAGAGAGAGATTGTATCAGGGCAAGAAGGGCAAAGGAGTTTAATTTGCTCATTTGCTGTCACTGAATGCTTTCTATCAATCAATGTTAAGAGTCTAGACAGGCATGACTTACTCAGGTTTGAGTAACTAAAAGAAAAAAAATCTGCCTTGGGGACTATGAAAACTTACTTTGGGTAAAAAAGTAGTCCTAAGAATTTGATTTTTGAAAAATGGTTGACATCTTTGATATGATGCTAAAAGGTATATGTGTATATATGTATATATAACAATGTATATTTCTGCATATAGTTCTATGTATATAGTTCTCTCTCTCTCTATATATAGTTTTATATAGTTTTCAAAAGGAAATGAGGTGATAATTCAATATCTGGATTAATTCACATTGAAGACCGTAAAAGATGGATTTGACACTGTAGAAAGTTGAATCACTAATGTGAAAAACGGTGAGTCTCTCAGAATGTACAGGAAAAGGCAAAATAATGAAAAAGATGAGGGCAGTCATAGATATGAAAAGCCAAAAATGTAAATTCAGTCTCAAAATTATACATGATCCGAAGAAAAGACTAGAATAATTGGCTCAGAATCACCAAAGATAATTGGTGAAAAATGTCTTGGGTTGATAATGCTGGTTGAAAGGTTCTCTATGTTCCAGGCAAAAATCAATACAGAGAAATCTATAGGTAGGCACATCTTGGTAACTAAAAAAAATTTCCAGTACAGTTATAAAATATTTCAAAAATACCTAGGTTATAAAAAGCAGGTTCTTTGTAATAAAATAAAAATCATGATGACATTAGATGATTCCTCTGTTATATATATAGAAAGATAATGAAACAAACTACTCATTCTAATTTTTTATAAAATTTAGAGGGGAAAAATGTAATTCATGAATTTTATAGAAAACCAATTATTTCATGAATAAAGACAGCAAAGTTAATTTCTATATAAGCATGCTTTCTAAAAATACATAACCCATATATTTTCAAAAGTAGCATGAAAATACACATCAGTGAACCAAAAGACAAATCAAAATTAAGAATTTGAAAATGACAGTGTCAAAAAAATGTATTTATGATGCTCTCCTTACTTTTTGTGGACCCTAAATTTAGTAACTCTGTGGAATTAAGTGTTTATATGTGGATTTAGAGTCCAGGTTACCACATTAGCTTTTCCATACTTCCCTGAGCTCTTCCCAGTACCAGGAAATCTGATGTGCTTGCAATATTTATTGACAAGTAGTTCTAAAGGGCTATCTTAACAATATAGCTCAACAACAATGAAATCATACTGTCTAGGTTAAGTCTGTTTGCTTAACCAAGCAAATTTGTTTTTATAAGGAAGTTATTTAACCTATCTGTGCCTTAGTTTCCTTATCTGTAAAATAGGAATATTAATAGTAACTATATCATGGAATTATAAGAATTAAATAAAGCAACATAACATTGATGTTAGCTATTGTTATTTCATATTTCTAAGTAATATTTCATATTATTATTTTACATGTGTAAATTAGAGAAATGAATAAAAAACAAAACAATCTTCTGTGAGGGGAAGAGTATAATATATTGTTTACACTGTGTAGTACAAACCAAGCACAACAAAATCCCTCCTTGCCATTTTTTAGTAGTGTGAATTTGCACAAGTTACTGAATCTTTCTGAGCTATATATATATTTTTCAACTGTAGAATGCAGCAAATAATATTTAATGTCTATGTAGGGTGAGCAGTACATCATGGTTTGCTCTGGATGTGGACAGGTTTTGCACATAAAGTTTCACATTCTAAAAACCCCTCAGTCCAGAAAAACTGGGACCAGTGATCACTCTATTACAGGCTGTAAAGAAGATCAATTGCTTAGTATGTGATCTTTTATTATTATTATTATTATTTGTGCCTACACCACCTGGTCTTCCTAGATGGTCTCCCATTTAAGTACTAACCAGGCCCAACTCTGCTTAACTTCCAAGATCAGACATCGGGCTTGTTCAGGGTGGCATGGCCGTAGACCATGGACTGTGGCTTCACAGGGGCATGAACCCAGGACCTTCTGCGTGTAAGCAGACATGCTAACTGATACACTATGGAACCACGTCCTTAACATGTAATCTTAAAACATGTATTTAATAAATGTCTTGCATTATTAACATTCTTTTTTGTAATGTCTTCAAAATCTAGTATATATCTTACATTTGTAGCAAATAATGAATACCACATTTCAAGAACTCAGTAGCTACAAATGGCTAGTGGCCACCATGTTCTACAGCACAACTTTAGAACAGCGGTCCCCAACCTTTTTGGCACCAGGGACCGCTGTTCCTATGAGAATCTGATGCCTGATGATTTGAGGTGGAGCTGAGGTGGTGATGGGGAGTGGCTGCAAATAAAGATAAAACTTCTCTCACTTGCCTACCTCTCACCTCCTGCTGTGTGGCCCGGTTCTCAATAGGCTATGGACCAGTACTGGGTGTTGGAGACCCTTGCTTTAGAATGATGTTGAAATAAGTTGAAGAAGAGATAAGTACCTTCCCCAAACTGCTTTTTTACTCTCTATCAAGAAGATGATCGTTTTTTCATCTTTCCTGTTTCATATACTCACTCAAAGTTTCCAAATCTATGATGTCAGATATTATGGTTAGACAATGAAGTTAAAGGATATTTATCTCATATTTGGGATTATCCATTGATCAACAACTTTATATATGTGTGAGGTTTTATACAACTACTTTCTGAGAGAAACCAGGCCCTAACGCATAGGCTAGAAAAGCCTGTGGCTTACTCTATTCTATTGCTTACTTATTTTTAAGTGGTATAAACTTAACCTATATTTACAAATAACTGGGCTAGAGAACAACCTTGAGTTTTTGGTCATTCTTTTTTTGTCTGAAAATAATGTTTTCCCAAGAGATTATAAATCATAACATGAAATACAAAATGGTGGTAGCTAAAGTTTAATGCTTCCAAATTTTTATATCAGTTGTCTACACCCCATACAACTATGAGTAGGTTATAAGAGATATTCGTTTTGTGATTCTAATGGATATCAGAAAATCGTCAAACTTTTCCTTAGCTATTGCTAAATTTTAGACATTCTACCTTAGATTTATAGACTCCACCTAGATTACATAGTTAATAATATTATAATTAAAGAATGAAATGAAGCAATTTAATCTTATCTTCCTCTAGCACTGAGATAACTTTTTTCTTTCTTAATATCCTATAATCTCTAATTACACCCATTTAATAAAACCAGAATTAACTCAAACTAGACAGTCTTTTCTACATATAGAAACTGATATTATATGACAATCTAAAATCTATTATCTGATTATTTTAGATAAAAGCTAGGAGGTAGATGTTGAAACCATCTGGCTTAGGGTGGCAAGTTACATCTCAGATGCCAACCCTAACTGATTATTAGTGGTTGTATGTAAGGTTCTGCTAAGGAGAACTGTGAGGTCTGGTATAGTTCTCTGTAAAAGGTGAACTAAAAATGTCAGCAATGGCTGTGGGAAGTTGGAGCACATACACACATCTTTACCTCTCATTGAGAGCAATCTTCAAAAAAAGGGAGCCCCTTGCCTAATAGGGGAAAGGTGATAGAGGCACAATTTTAATTTCAGCAGACTGTCTGGAGCTGCAGGTAGTGAAAAACTGGGTCAGCTGAATTCTAAGCCTAAAGGAAAATTTTGCTGTTGGAATTCTGCAAAAAGAAGTAGAATCATGGTGCAAATGCTCTCAGGGCCTTTCCTAGGGAAGCAGCTCGACTGAGCATACTGAAAGTGGCAGCATGTTTATTTATGTGGTAACCAGTGACATTAGCAGAGTGTGGAATGAAGGTGGCAAAGAAGATCAATTAAAAAAAGTGAAAACCTCTTAAAATGTCATACATATGAATAAGACCATATCAAAATATTCTAAAATTACTTTTATCACTATTTAGCGGTGAATAGGTTATATTTGGATCTTCTTACAAAAAGATAATCTTTAAAATGTACAATTGTACACTATAAGAACTAGAAGTAATTTCACTTATTCCAACTCATCATTTAGCAAATAGTTAACAGGTCTAAAGAATATGGGTGAATTCTAAGGTCTAAGAGTTTATGTGTATCAGAACTGTGTCCAGAATAAGGTCTTCTGGTTCAAAAAAGGTATTCGATTTCTGTAAGAAATCAGGATCTGACTTTTAGAGGCCTGCTTAAGTTTATCACAGGACCCCTTACATGTTATTTAATTCATTTTACCTCCAGCGGGTAGACATTTTCTAAAATTATTTTGAACAGGTAGTTTCTTATTATCTTTAAAGACCCCTAGAATATTCTGTTCTTTCTGTCACTTCAATATGAAAGGGAAATAATTGTTTATCTTTTACCTGTCTTCCACTTTACTACTTTCTTTGAACCACATTTTTTAGAGAAGGGGATACATTAACATCTTTTATGTGTTACCTCATCTTTTAAGATATATAAATAGTTTCAATAGAGTCATACTTTATATAAGAAAAATTCATAACTAGTAAAAGTTGTATATTTTGTAATACATAATTTAGAACTCTATTCTATTGCATTTTAAATAGAAGAGTGACTAGATTACTAGATGACTCAGTGGGAAAAAATCAACATTAATCATAATTGTATGTAAAACTCAGTTTTAGGAATGCTATAAAATGTGTTGATTTTAGCCGAAAGTAATATGTTTATTCATTCACTAAATATTTTGAGTATTATGTGCTATGTACTAGGTACAACAAAAAATTAATCACAAAATACCCATAAAATACTTATATTTTATGGATAGAAATGTACAAATAAAACTTTAAGATGGTATATTTTATACAAATAACAGATAAAATGTTATCAGAGTACAGAAAATACAGTCCAGGAAGACTTCATGGATGAGATGACATTTGAGGCTTGTAGAATTTCCAAAGAAGATAAGACATTGCAGAGAAAGGGCAGAAGGAAAAGCAAGGAGACGTAATACTATATGCAATTTTTAAAGAAGAGTGAAAAGCTTGATATGACTAAAGTACAGGCTATATGGGATGAAGTGGCAGAAGATGATTCTAGAAAAGTATATTATATTTTGGGAGTATACTCCTTAAAGATTTGTACCGGGACTGTATTTTTAAAACACAGACCGTCATCAGAGTTATTTTAAACAGAGAAATGGCAGAATAATATCTGTATTTACAAAGGTAACACTTGTGGCAACATGGAGGGTAGAGTGGAGAGGAGAGGCAGGCTGCAGTGAACTTAAGCTGGGAATGAGGTATTGCTCAGGAGTCCCATAATCTTTCATATTTGCTTCACTCTTCCTTATTCTTTTTCTATTGCTTCATTTTACTTATATATCATCCCAGTTCCTTAAGACGGTTTACAAGGATTGTCATGATCTGGCCCCTGCTTGCCTTTCGAGACCTGACCCACCCTAAATCTTCCAATTCCCTATCAAATGCCAGCATGCTGTTCTTCCAATTTAGTCGTGTTACAAACTCTTTCCTGTCCTAGAGTTTTTACACATCTGTTGTCTCCTTCCTGAGGTGTTCATTCTGTCTCCCTTTGCATGGCCAACTAATTATATTTTAAGTTACACCTTGGCGTTACTTCCTTGAGGGATCTTGTCTCTCTAGATACACAGGCACATATGCTCAAACATACAACATCCTCAGCTCTTTTACATACCTAATAGTCCTGCTGTCAGGTCCTCTCCTATGCTGCAAGGTTATATAAAAGGAAAGCCTAGCCTAGACTTTTAAAATAATTACTCATACAGTTGCTTTTTTGTTATCATTTTCCTTCACCAGAAAAGATTTGGGACTGTGCATGTTTTGTTTATTGCTTTATGTGCTCAGGAAATATTTTTTAATAAATGAACATGGTTACCAGTTCAGGGCTACACAATTATTGCTCAATATCTACTAGATACAGTCTTTGTATCTGTGAGACAGAGGGAGAGAGACGAGAAAGGTTCTGATTGATTTGATGGCTCCTGCATAATGTTTTCTTATCTGAGGATGGGGGAGGAAGGGTTACTGAGTGTGATGCTCACTCAGCATAAGTGACAATCACTCAGCAGATTTAGTGACACTGGGCATGGCACGACAGGTACCACAAAGTGTGCTTAACATGTCAATAACCAGAGCAGAGGAATTGAAAAATTCATAGATAGACATACAGAAGATATTTAAGAACAAAAAGCAAACTATATAGATGGAGAATGACTGACTAGGCAAAAATATAGGCTCAAAATTATTTGGATTCTATTCAATGACTAGCTATGAGTCAATAGTATAATGCTGCCATTTGAATTTTCAGTAGCTGAAATATGTTAATAGAAGGATTTTATGTAACTACTTCTCATCGTCATCATTACTATAATATATCTGTTCTAGGCTCTTCTCCTTTACCTGCAAATGGTAGAAGAGAAAATGATTGGTGCAGAGATGAATAAAAGAAATGAAAACTGTGAAAACTGGACTTATAAGAATAACTAGGAGAAGAATATTGAAGAAGAAAGATACATTTTTTCTTTTATTAAAAAAAACCTTATGAATAGAATAACAAAACAGTTGTAATTATTACTAAGGAACAAGAGGAAATAGAGTTAAATTATTACCCTCACCAACAAGATTATAAGCATGTAGCTAAGGACCACATTGTGTATTCACTGTTATTGCAATAGATGATGTTGGATTTTTCTGTCCTGTATTTTCAGGATGAGAAGAAAGATGGATACCTTCTGGATACAATAAAGGCTAAATTTACATCTACTGAAGTACTTACTCCATTGTATTGTGATTTTTTTTTTTACATGAGTTTTCCACGTTAGATATTGGCCATGTATGGCAGAGACTATCTTCTTTATATCTGCCCAACTCCTACCACATAATAAGCAATGTACCGGAATGTGTTAAATATTGAAACTCTGGTGGTAGTTATATGGATAGATAGAAAATGACATATTGATAGATATATAGAGAGACAAATAGATATGAAGTGTAGGGTTTTTTGAAGACAGTGACTGGCCTGAATTGCTCTTAACTCCATGTTCTAAACCCAAATTTCTTCTTTATATAATAGCTCAGAAAGTATTGTTGGAGTGAAACAGGCACTTAGAGAGGCTAAGACTCTCTCCTGATTGCACTTTGGTTATTCAGCAACCCAACATACTCCCCAGATCATTGCTTTCTTGGTCTTTATTCATTAGTTATACAGCTGGGAGCTAACGGTTAGTGTGGCCCAGGTGTGCTGAAGCCAGGCTCAAAGAACTTGGAGAGATTGTGATGGAAGGCAATTAAATATTTAAAGGTAATAAAAGGAGCAAGGATTAGTATTGCAATAAAATGCCATTAAACTTAAAAAAAAAAATCAAGCCAGCATATTTCTGTGTAAGGTTGGTGGTTCATTTTACATCTCTTGATCTGTAGGATGAGATTCGTTTCTCATGGGAGAACACTTCAGCAAGCATACTAGAGTTAATTGCATTTAGCTATTTTAGATTGTAAAATGAATGCACATTGAATATTAGACTGTTCATACCACAGTTCTTTGCAGAAAGTGAAAAGCAAAAGGGCATATTTCCACTTTTGTTTAAATTTTAATTGCATTTTGAAGAGACCCAGAAGCCTGTAGCCAAGATTTGCAGATATGAGAATCTAGGTCATCAGAGTAGTGCATAAACTCTATCTTGGACTATACGATAGTGTTTACAAGGAATGATTTAAATAATTTTTTTCTATTGCATAGTGAGTCAATAAAAATATTTCAGATAATCATGCTAGATAAAATGGATTAATCCTATTCATCACATTCTATGGATTATTTCTTTTTGGTTCCTGCTTTAGGCTGGGTGATTTTAAAAACTGATTTCATTAACAATTGCTATAGCTATTAATTGAAAATATAGACTTTGGACTCATCTCCCTTATATTATCCTGCAGAAGGGTACAGATTCCAGCTTCCCGCTTTATATCACACCAACTTAATTTGCTTGACCTTTGGTTTTCTTTTACAAATAACTATGGGGCAAGAAGATCAATGTTTCTTTTTGTGTTTTATGTTAGACCAAACTAGACATGGCCTATATTTTTATTATTTATTAGTTTTTAATATTTCTTTGCTTGTTTTTATTTATTCTCACATGAATGCCATAGCAATGGCAGGCAGATGTGAATTTATCTGAATCCCATTTACTGGATGAAATCTTTTTAGCAGGTGACTAGACAAAATTACACTCTTATTTATGTAAATTATTTGACCTTTCATACTTCTTTTCAGTGATAATTTCAGTGAGAAGTAGGGCATACTAAAATGGTAGCTAAATATATTTTTAATTTTTTTTTCCAGAAATTTTTCTAATATATACTGGTAATTTAATTCAAAAACAATTTATTGTGCCAACACTTGGGTTACTGATATGAATATGCCTTGCTTCCAAGGAAAGATTGACTGAATTGTTAATTTTCTTTTTAGTTATTGAATTTTATAAATGTGAAATATAAGCTTTATAAAAGGTAATGATTATAAAACTTGAAAATTTGAGTTGAGCCACATTCCTAGATCTTATATTTGAATGGCATGTTTAACTACCTAGTATTCCTGTTTCTAGATAATAATAAAAATATATCAGGTAAGGAAAAGTTTTATAAAAATAACTTCATCAATTCTAGACTTTTTTTTTCTGGTCAAAACTTCTGACATGATAAGCTTCTCATTGTCCTTGAAGACAGACCTACCTTAAGATAAAAGAGAGAAGCATTTTGAGCTGTAGGCTAGGGCCAGATTTTAAAGAAAGCCCATTATACCTTTAGTTGATCAAAGTAATCAAAAGTTGGCTTTGAGCAGTGGAAACACAATCTTGACGTTTTGAAGATTTATAGCCTCTTACTTTCAAGACAATTACAGAAAACTTTCAAAAAGCTCTTCCTAACTCTATGATAAGCTCATTATAACCATTAGCACATTTAATCCTCACAACACACCTAGGAGATGTGGCACAGTTTGGTGGTTATGAACACATCCTCTGGAGCTGGTTGGTATGGATTTGAATCTACCAGGATACCTAAATAATATCCCATATACAATACTTCCAAAATGGAACCAGTTGCTTTCACCCACCAACATGCCCCCTTACCTATATTTGCTACCTTAAACATTGGTACTGCCATCCAGTCACCAGCTCTGCAATCTGTAACTCATCTTCAGCCTCTGTTTATCTCCCAATTTCTAATACTCTTTAGACACATTTATTCCTTCCCTCCTTTCCAGCCCCCTACCATGGTATTCATTGCAGCTTGCAGCATTTTTACGTGGGCGCTTCCACTAACCTTGTCTCTTTTATCTGGGACTAAAGTGGGACCCATGAAGTGAAAAATAAAAACACCTGAAAAGTGAAAAATGGTGACAGAATATTTTTGACAGTAAGTTTTTGGGCCATTTTTTGTAGTAACTTATGAGATATTCAGTGTTTTTAAACTATCATGTTATTTTTGCTTTTTGGTGTGATGTTTATAGAGCTGTAAAAGCGTTCTGAAACGTTGTATGTTATTCTAACCAATATATTTACATTAAATCTATCTTTATTTTAGCTCTGATTTAGTCTTATATGTCTTCTTACCTTACTTTTTCTCACAGCCCAGTGAATCAAAAGTTGTTACTTTTCTAATTTTTAATAAGCTTAAAAATTTACCAATTTTATTTACATTAAAATTAATATTAATATAAAGTTACTCTTTTGTGTTTTATTATTTCAGGTGTTACTTCCTTAGATATTCTGAGTCATATCATTGGGATTATTTAACATTTCTAGGGAACCAAGTTTAATTTCCTGTATGTGTGTGTGTGTGTGTGTGTGTGTGTGCGTGTGTGTTTATGTGCGCGCACACGTGCTTGCCGTGGGTAGATGTGAGGAAAGGAGGGGCTAAAACTTAAAACGAGCTCAGAGAAACATTAAAGTTATATACAGTAATATTTTTAAAAATCAATATACAGTTCTTTTTGAACAGATATCTAATCAGTACTTTCTCATAAATAACATTATTCTATTTATGAAAAAAAGGGAATATTTTTAAAATTAATATAGCTCTTGGCCTAATGCCTTATGTTCTTTATGTACGTGCACATACACATTTGAAACAGAGTTGACGATGCAGTCATGGGAATTTTTAAAAAATATAGAATATTTAAAAGTATGTTATTTCTTCTATCTGTGACAGTGCCATTAGTGAGAAATATCCTTCACTTGCCAGAAGGAGTTAAGAAAACATATATTTAAAATAGCGTATTTTATCTTTTTTGGAAACCAGTTGACACTCTTTATGCAACCAAAAAAAATAATGATTTGACAGCATTTCTTATAAGCTCCTTAGAGAAGGAAGACAACTCCTGCAGCATTTCAATTAGCATGCATGTAGGCATTTATATTAATATAACTGCATATACACTTGAAGTGTTAATTCTATTCCCCTCAATTAACATACTGTATCCATTTGCCATGGCAACACTATCTTGATGAAATGTTACAGGCTCCTTATCGAAATGAGTCATGTAGTGACAATATGACTCTCTTCCCAGAGTACTGAAGCATCTTAATCCTGTGTTAGGAAAAGAGGGAATGTTTCATGAGTGTGTGGGCTGTAAACAGAACAAAGGGGTTATCTGTAATTCAGACTAAAAATAAATTGCAGAGTTAGCAACAGTATTCTCACTAAGGGCGCTACTCCAGAAAAGCTTCGGATGTAAAATATGTGTTTGAAATTTTCATAAAGAAGAATCTAAGCATAACACAGAAAAGCACCTTTTCTAATATCTTTCCCTAATTACTTTTAAAAAATTTTTCATTCAGCTTATTACTGGTAGACTTATTCTTGACTCTAATGTAATAATAAAATTATAAAAATGTCCTAAGGATGTTGTTATATATAGAGAGCATTAAGTGTCTGAACTCAGGGAATAGTAAATTCACTCTACAGCCAGGAACTGACAGTGACACTTTTTAAGGAGACATGCTGTCAACTCAAGAATGACATTGCTGTAAATGTGAAGCAGGAGTTCATTATCTAGCTTTCTTGCTTAGTGACAATTGGACAGAACAAAAGATAAAATTTCTGTTAATGTCTGATAACAACTCCATGACATAATACTGTGTGTTACTGTGTGTAAATATAAATTGTGAAGTCTTTGTGTATAATTAATATAAAGAGCTTGCCATCCATAAATAATGTTAAGTGCAATAATAAAAAGTGCTACTATGGGTATGCCTCTGATATATGACCATCAGGCCATTCTATATTGAATACACTTATAATTTCTCCTATGATGCTATCTGCAGATAATTTTTGATAGGGCTTGTTTCTGGTTCTGGGCCTACTTCCTTGATGCCTGGGCCATATGATCTTTTAGCTCATAATAAATGTATAATCATATCAATGTTTGTGTGTGTGGCATGTGAAGTGTTTTATTTTAGAGCAGTGGCTCTCATACTTTTTGATCTTAGGAATCTTTTATGCTCTTAAAAATTATTGAGAACCCCAGTTTTTGTTCATGTGGTTATATGTATTGCTATTTACTGTATTAGAAATTAAAAGTAAGAAATTTTTTAAATGTGTCTTTATTAATTTTATTAATTTTAAAATAACTATAATAAAACCATTGCATGGTAACATAAATATTTGTGTTACGAACTCTAATTTCCAAAACAAAAGAAACATGGTGAAAAGGGTGGCACTGTTTTAAGTTTTTGCAAATTTCTTTAATGCTCGACTTAATAAAAGACAGATTCCCATCTCTAATTCTGCATTCTGTCAATAGCCATATGTTGTTTTGGATGAAGTGTATGAAGTCAATATGGCCTCACATAGATATGTAATTGGAAAAGGGAAAAGAATTTTCATGGCTTTTCATATGATTGTGGATATTGTTCTTTAATACTAAACTAAAACTCAACGAGTGGGTATTTCTTATATCTTAGTTGCAACGTGGAATCTGAAACCATATTAATTAACTTGGGATTCTCTGTTGACATTTAAAATCTGTTAACCTATTTTGCCCTTTCAGTGGATCTTAACTCCTATATGATTATTATTATTATTTTTTCTATCATGGATTGGTCAATTGGAAAAATACTGCTTCACTGAGCTATGCAGATCCTCTGAAATATTAACACATTTCATTACACAATATGAAAAAATTACATTTTTAATATCATCACGAACTCCTTGGAAAAGTTTTTAAGTATTGGGAAACTGTTAAATTCACTGAGGCAGTTACAAGTTTTCCAAAATTTTTATTATTGCTGGAAAATTTAAATTTTATTACTGGCAAAAATAGTGTTTTGGTTTTTTTTTTTCCCCTTGAAGTGACAGGCTCGTTTCATTCATTTCCAGGAAAATGCCTGTCGAATACTTAAGCCTGAATAACCATAGCTTGTCTGTCAGTTGTTCTTTCAGATAAAAATGGTGTCCCATGAAAAATGCAGGTAGTTTACCTCCAAGCTGAATAACCAATTGCTTTTCCTCAAAATGAAAAGTATAAAGCAGAAGAGTCTGTTGTGTAGTCTCATTTTGTCACACAATACTCAAAATATATGTATATATGGTCAAAATTTTATAAACAATAATTTTTACTGCTTCATCTAGTACATTTTAAAGTAAAATGGTATATTTTAAAACATGCATATAGCAGTAAGAATATAATATC